>NC_091378.1:6852599-6857599 GCF_038502225.1 Cherax quadricarinatus
TTACTTGAAACCTTTCATGACAGGACCCTCAAGCAAAATTAGTATTCTCGACACGTTCTCCCTGATAAATAACCTTAAAGGTCAATGAAGATCTTAGCGAAAAAAGATCCTCAAAATTGTGTGTGTGTGTGTGTGTGTGTGTGTGTGTGTGTGTGTGTGTGTGTGTGTGTGTGTGTGTGTGTGTGTGTGTGTGTGTGTGTGTGTGTAATGTCGTGCCGAATAGGTAAAACTGGTCAATTAGTAAGAACTCGTTTGAAATTAAGTCTTCCTAAAATTTTCTCTTATACGCTTAAAGATATATTTTTTTCATTTATGTTAATGTAAAAATTAATAATTTTGTACCAAAAGAACCTTAGAAAACTTGCCTAACCTTATAAAAAAACGCAATTTAATTTAGCCTAATCCATTTTAGATAAGTTTACCGTATTATTATAATCAAATAAAGCGTTAAACCGACAAGGGTTATGCAGCAGATAAATTTACAATAATTTAATAATAAATAAACACAAAACTTTTGTCGTTAGGTTCAGAATGAATTTTGCGAAATTATTGCATACACAAATTTTCGCTTGCCTTATTCGGCAAGACGAGGGTTGCTATTTAAACTAAAATCGAAAGTTTTACCTATTCGGCACGACATTATATATATGTGTAGTGCCTACATACAGAAACACTAGGTTTTATTAACAACCAGTTGAAGTACGATAACACTGCTTAACTAGCAAAATAGAGGTTAGAAACTCTCATTTCAACTTCTGTAATGTCATTCATGTGATCATTAGTGTAAATTAGAGAGAGAGAGAGAGAGAGAGAGAGAGAGAGAGAGAGAGAGAGAGAGGGAGAGAGAGAGGGGGAGAGAGAGAGCAAGAGAGAAAGAGAGAGAGAGAGAGAGAGAGAGAGAGAGAGAGAGAGAGAGAGAAAGAGAAAGAGATCAGCCTTGGTTTGGCTTTCGTTGTAGAGAGGCTGCTACTGCTAAGTACAAAGCATGGCGAAGGTATAAGACATCCTACCACCTATAACAGGAACTTGCACATGCAAGCCTGTAGGCATATGGGTGATGTTCAAAAGTGGGCCATTGCTAAATGGGAGGTGGACACTAAAAGAAAGTTAGCATCAGGTAGGGTAGGCTCCAAAACCTGGTGGTCCCTGGTCAAGGACAGACAAGGTTATCTGCCTGATGAACTTATTCCACCTCTAAATCGACAGGATGGGACCACCTCTACTAGTAGTCAAGAGAAGGCGGACCTCTCTGCTGAACACTTTGCTACCAAAATGCAAGTTCCTGATCCAGCAAGGGACCCTCCTTGGCTAGCTGCACGAACTGTGTCAAAACTGTCAGTGGTGACAATAAGGCAGGAGGAGGTGCATTTCCTTCTTAAATCACTTGACCAAGAAAAGGCTGTGGGCCCAGACAAGTTGAGCCCAAGATTGTTGAGAAGATGTGCAGACCAGCTAGCAGCACCTCTAACTCGCATCTTTCAGCACTGCCTGGTACAGTGTAAATGGCCCTCTCTATGGAAAGAGGCAAATGTAGTCCTTGTTCACAAAAAGAAGAGCAGAGCAGGAATCAGCAACTACAGACCAGTGTCACTCCTGTCAATCACTGGTAAGATCCTTGAGACAATAATCTCAAGACAAATGACAGATTTTTTTGACTACCACTCACTACTTTGTGATCGTCAATATGGCTTCAGGAAAGGTTACTCTGCTGCTGATCTGTTGTTAAACCTCTCCACTAAGTGGCACCAGTCACTGGATGAATCCAAAGTCAGCTGTGTGGTAGCACTGGACATTGCTGGCGCTTTCGACCGGGTGTGGCACCAGGGGGCCTCTTAGCAAAACTTCAAGCACTGGGAATTGCATGCTCTCTACGCTATGTCTCCTCAGTGATTACCTTCATGGTAGATCTCTAAGTGTAGTCCCTCAATGGAACGGAATCAGCAAGGCATCCTATTGGGGCAAGCGTTCCACAAGGAAGCGTGCTGGGGTCCACTGTTATGGAATGTCTACTTCAACGACCTTCTTCATCTCATCCCAGAATCACATGCATATGCAGACGACTGTACACTGACATTCACTTATCCAAGAGAAGAAATGCCAGCTGCTCTAAGCTACATCAATCACCAGCTGAGAGCTATATCAGCTTGGGGAAATAGATGGCAAGTAACATTTGCACCTGAGAAAACGCAAATGATGATCGTCTCTAGGCACCATGATGGTAATGCTGGTGCAGTAGTAACGATGAATGGGAGGATGTTGGCACCTGGAGAAGAAGTTGATATCCTTGGGGTGAAATTTGACTCCAAACTAACCATGAAGAACCATGTTGTAAATCTTGCAAACAAGGCAGCCAGGAAGCTTAGAGCACTTCGCCGTATCTCGCATCTGCTTGACAGTAGGGGTTGCAAGATCCTGTACGAGGCACAAGTACGCTCACACCTTGAGTATGCTCCACTTTCTTGGTTTGCCTGCCCCCCCTCTCATCTGCGACTGCTTGACAGAGTAGAGAACAGAGCAAGACGTCTCATCTCTCGCCTGGACCCATCCTGGATAGATCTGTCATTTCAGCAGAGCCTTCAACATAGGAAGGATGTGGGTGGCCTTACTGATAAGTACAAGGCCAATATTGTCAAAATACCACACTTGGATCCACTTCGAGGACAGCGTGAAACAAGCTTTTATGCCACAAGACGGGCAGAAAGCAGCAACTTCACTCTGGCTGTACCCTTCTCCAGAACATCACTCCATCTGAGATCATACATACCCAGGATGACTCGAGTATGGAACACATTCGTACAGCATAATGATGTCAACGAGATAAAGTCAGTTGATCAAATGAAAATGCTGGCCCACAGATGGCTCCAACTTCATCCTGTTCCGTACTTGTATGTCTCATAACAATAAAAATGCTTTCAAATGAGCTGATGTAGGTAACAGCTCTTAGCTTGCCAATAAAGTTAGGAATCCTTAACCTGTAATATAGCTGTCAATAAAGCTAGGGATCCTTAACCTTGTCAAACCCTGTGTAAAAAAAAGAGAAAGAGAGAAAGAGAAAGAGAGAAAGAGAGAGAGAAAGAGAGAAAGAGAGAGAGAAAGAGAGAGAGAGAGAGAGAGAGAGAGAGAGAGAGAGAGAGAGAGAGAGAGAGAGAGAGAGAGACAGGCAGATATAAAGAGACAGATAAAAGAGAAAAGCGATAATAATAATAATAATAATAATAATAATAATAATAATAATAATAATAATAATAATAATAAACACGATATCTGACCTGTTTTCAGCAGGAAGAACGAGACTAAGGATAAACAGGTGCGACATAGAATGTTTCTGTCTGGGATAAAGAGTCTCATTCACCTAGTTAGAACGTGCCATGAGAATTGAACAAACAAGTGGAATGGAATGAATAAGTATGTAGGTTATATGTGATATAATGAAGGGTAGGATGATGAAAGTGAAAATAATGATGAAGGTGAATATAACCGTGAAAATGGAGGTGAAGATGAAGATTGTGATGAAAATGAAGAAGGTGAGTATAACGGTGAAAATGATGAAGGTGAATATAACGGTGAAAATGATGAAGGTGAATATAACGGTGAAAATGATGAAGAGGATGATAATGATGGTGATGATAATGATGTAGGCGAAGATATCGATGAAGATGGCAAAGGTGAAGATAATAGTGAAAAATGATTACGAATCATGAAGTATAAGTCAGTCACAGTCAGTCACTACATGTTTGTCTGTGACTGCCCTCTCTCTCTCTCTCTCTCTCTCTCTCTCACTACTGGGTGGAAGCGGGTAAAGCTAGCGGCTACGGACCATATCCGGTCATTAGCTCCGCCAACCCACATTAACATAACCAATCGACAGTAACTGACCCCGAATGACCTCTTTAATGACCTTAAATTAGTGTTTAGTGGTCATTAGCGACGCCCTCTGTCAGCAGTTACTGAACCTCATCACAGCTACGTAAAAAAACAGTCTCTAAATATCACTAACCAGTTATATATCGGTTACAAATGGTCAGGAGCAGCTATACGTGTATGATACACGTGAGGTATTAGTATCTTTACGATACGTTTCGCCCCCTCCCATTTCTCAGATACCCGTCTCTCGTTCACTACCTTTCCTTCCCTCTTACACTCATATTATCCCCTCTTCGTCCTCCTCTACATCAACAGCCAACACACCTTAATCACCTCCTCTCTACTTACAGTTCCCTTCTCTGCCTCTCTACTTACACCTTCCCTCTCTACTTACACTTCCCCCTCTGCCTCTCTGTTTACACCTTCCCTCTCTACATACACTTCCCCTCTCTGCCTCTCTACTTACACCTCCCCTGAAGGGGTTTTACCCCGTTTTCCCATTCTTCCAACCCCTCGTTTATTCAGTTGCCTCCTCTTGATATTCCTTTCATTCTCCCTATTCAAAGACATCCATGGGCTTGCATTCTGTGTGTTCGTCTAATATGTATTACTTTCCCTCGTCCATTCATACGTTAGAAATCTGAGCTGCTGCTTAAACGGAAAAAAATGGAAAATTAGAAAAAAAGTGGGATACCAAATTTAGAATACATGTGAATATGGAACTGTTTCTTAATTGGGTTTCAAGCCTATCAACTAAACGAAGGTGATTAAGGATGCAAGGCTCACCATCAGTCAAGAATACTTCAGTTCTTGAAATTGGGATTAAAGGAATCTCCCAGTGTATATATACACACATACACCTCTCAGTGTATATATACACATACACCTTCCAGTGTATATATACACACATACACCTCCCAGTGTATATATACACATACACCTTCCAGTGTATATATACACACATACACCTCCCAGTGTATATATACACACATACACCTCCCAGTGTATATATACACACATACACCTCCCAGTGTATATATACACACATACACCTCCCAGTGTATATATACACACATACACCTCCCAGTGTATATATACACACATACACCTCCCAGTGTATATATACACACATACAC
>NC_091378.1:6860099-6912599 GCF_038502225.1 Cherax quadricarinatus
AAAGCAGAGGGCACTCCCCACCCTCCATCCCACCGGCCACTGCCAGCATGAAAACACGGGAAAATATACCATACTATTACGGGCACATGTGTAGACTACCACCCTGCACACCTTGCTGTAGCACGATAACCACTTAGGAACGAGCAAAAGGGCAGCAGAAATAATAAATGACTATTTCCTTCACCAAAATTAACTGGTATTTACAGTGCATGTGTAGCCTATGTACAGTATTTACACCTATGTACAATGAGGCAAATACAAGCACAAGACACGGTGAGAACCGCAGCGACCAGCTGGGAAAGTAAGTCTGCCAAAGTTGCTTCAGAAGCGTCCCACATCGCTTCACACTTTTGACGGGCTTCCTTGTGACTGGCTGGTTGTACCAAGGTTCTGGTATAACGAAGGGACCCCTGATCGTTAAATCCTTAGCGCCTAGTTCGCTGGTGGAGAAGGCATGTCTGTATGGGTGACATACGCCGAGTAAAATGTTACATACACTTAACGTACCACACACATACCATAATGGAAAAAAAGTGGCATGAAAATTACAGAAGAGACGAGATTGGATAGAAGACAAGAACTAGAGAGCAACTAGTACTGTTACTATCTTAGTCATGTTACTTCCCTTGTCACTCACAAAACTATTTCTAGTGGCTCTGCTTTTGGTATCCAGCAGTGACTATCATAACATTCTACTACCACTACTACTATTATTTTCCAGGTGTCTAGTTGTCAACACATCGTCTGATTCAGTCACTGTACAAACATTAGGAATCTGTTGACTTCAGACTATAAAAAGTGAATGTATATGACTGTCACCGTGAGCTTAGTATTAATTTAGTGACTGACTGAGGTTAGGTTAGGTAAGGTTTGTCAGGAAACAGGACAAGTGTTTCCTGACGGAGGTCTTAGTTGATGACCCGCCGTTGGAGCTTTTGGTCATCTGACCGAGGTCTTCCGCTGGCTTACCGTTCCACCCCTTTAAAAATTATGGTCAGTTATAACCATGAAGAATTACTGACTAAGGAAGCTAGGGAAAAATGAATAACAACAGTTTTAAGCAGCTTCTGCACTAAACGCTAAATATTTTCTAGCCAAACTTTTTAAATCACCTAAAAAAAATATTCATGATTTGTCTCCTGCATTGGTCACATATTTGGAGAATTTTACAGAATAAACATTCTGGCAAAATTAATGAGGAAAATCGCGTATTTTGATTAGGTCGGCGCATGATAGTTACACTGGGCTGATTAGGAAACTGGAACCAATCAGTTAGAGGAAAACCTGATGATATTTTCATTATTATTTGTGAATCAACCTGTCAAAAGCAAACACGAATATTTGTAGACATGAACATTACTGCAGTGACGTATATATCATCATCGGGTAAATGTGTTGCAGAAATATGTATCAATGCATTAATAGATACATGTATTTATTACGAACGTATGTATCAGTATAGATAAGGAAGATGGTTGTGTATCAGTATAGATAAGGAAGATGGTTGTGTATCAGTATAGATAAGGAAGATGGTTGTGTATCAGTATAGATAAGGAAGATGGTTGTGTATCAGTATAGATAAGGAAGATGGTTGTGTATCAGTATAGATAAGGAAGATGGTTGTGTATCAGTATAGATAAGGAAGATGGTTGTGTATCAGTATAGATAAGGAAGATTGTTGTGTATCAGTATCGATAAGGAAGATGGTTGTGTACCAGTATAGATAAGGAAGATGGTTGTGTATCAGTATAGATAAGGAAGATGGTTGTGTATCAGTATAGATAAGGAAGATGGTTGTGTACCAGTATAGATAAGGAAGATGATTGTGTATCAGTTAGGTACCTTGATCCCGAAATGTTTTGCCTGCCCAAGAGGCATCGTCAGTCGGATACGGAGATGATAAATTTGGAGACAGCAGAAGCAGTAGAGGTACGTGTGTGTCCGTGTATCAGGTACATATGTATCAATGTGACAGGTACATATGTATCAGTATGACAGATACATATGTATCAGTGTGACAGGTACATATGTATCAGCATGACAGTTACATATGTATCAGCGTGACAGTTACATATGTATCAAGGTTATATGTATGTGTCAGGTACATGATAATCAACGTGTCAAGAATATATATATCATGACAATGTCATTAGTCAATGTGTTAGATACATGTGTATCACCTTGTCAGGGCTATATGTATCAACATGTCACGTCTATATGCATCGCCTTATCACGGCTATATATATCATCTTGTCACGGCTATATGGGTCACCATGTCACGGCGATATGGGTCATCTTGTCAGGGTTATATGTACTGTCGTATCAGGGCTATATGTATCAGCGCATCAGGGCTATATGTATCAAATATTATGGCTATATGTATCACCTTATCATTGTTATATGAATCAATGTATTCTATGTATATCACAACTTACACATACGTATGTGAGTAGACTTGCAAGATGATCTCTGTCAGTACTGGACTCTTAGCAAATCACAACTGAACTGTTCCAGGATTGAAGGGCGAAACGTCAAAGTTACGTAAAGACACAAGTACGCAGAAGCGGCCTCTATTTGGACGATGTTTCGCTCTACGAAGAGCTTTATCAACTTATGTGAATAAAAGGTTTAGGAAATCGACAGGTTGATAAACGAGACACTTGTGCAACATTTGGGTTTCGCCAGCCAGTGGCTTCTTCAGTCCAATACAGAGATGATGAGGAGGAGTCTGAGGTAATCAGTCCCTCAGCCTCGAGTCCTACAGAGGATAACATTCAACATTTTTAAATATTCTTGGAAGGGGACGCGGAAGTACTCCTGATTCAGATCAGAGTACATATGAATGTTAGTCATTAGCTGTAGGTACTGGAATTACCTCGTCAAGAATTAAAAGTGAAAATCGGAGGAATTGTATGTGGTAAGTCGGTGGAGCGTCAGATGTAGGATCAAGTCACTGATGCTGACAGCTCCTTCGCAAACCCAACCCATCTCTCCACAATTCTACTACTGCTACTACTACTAGAACTACTAGTACTACTACTAAAACTACTAGTACTACTAGTACTAATAGAACTACTAGTACTACTATAACTACTAGTACTAGTACTACTACTAGAACTATTACTACTACTAGAACTACTAGTACTAGTACTACTAGAACTACTAGTACTACAACTACCAGTACTAGTACAATTAGTACTACTAGAACTACTAGTACAATTAGTACTACTAGAACTACTAGTACTAGAACTTCTAGTACTAGTACTACTAGAACTAGCACTACTAGTACAACTAGAACTAGTACTACTACTAGTACTACTACTAGAACTACTAGTACTACTAGTATTACTACTAGCACTGCTAGTATTACTACTAGTATTACTACTAGAACTACTACTGGTACTAGAACTACTAGTACTACTAGAACTAGTACTACTAGTACTACTAGAACTACTAGTACTAGTACTACTAAAACTAGAACTACTAGTACTAGTACTACTAAAACTACTAGTACTAGTATTACTACTAGAGCTACTAGTACTACTAGTAGTAGCAGTACTACTACTACTACTGTGTGTTTGTGTGTGTGTACTCACCTAATTCACCTAATTGTGGTTGCAGGAGTCCAGACTCGGCTCCTGGCCCCGCCTCTTCACTGAGTGCTACTGTATCCTCACTCTCCCTGCTCCATGAGCTTTATCATACCTTGTCTTAAAACTATGTATGGTTCCTGCCTCCACTACATCGCTTGCCAGACTATTACACTTCCTAACAACTCTCTGGCTGAAGAAATACTTCCCAACAAGCGCGCGCGCGCGTGTGTGTGTGTGTGTGTGTGTGTGTGTGTGTGTGTGTGTGTGTGTGTGTGTGTGTGTGTGTGTGTGTGTGAGAGAGAGAGAGAGAGAGAGAGAGAGAGAGAGAGAGAGAGAGAGAGAGAGAGAGAGAGAGAGAGAGAGAGAGAGAGAGAGAGAGAGAGAGAGACTTCCCTGATAAAACCACTATAAAACATAGTAAGTGTGACCTAACATGCGAGTTACAGCCCCTGACATTTGTTACACACTCTCACTAAACCGTCTGAAGTACTAACATCCTATCTCCGTCTCTCAGGATATCTGCTTGCCTCTCCCTCTATTTCCATCTACTCTCTCTCTGCTACTGTGTTTCTCTGCCTTATGAAGAGGTTCTCTCTCTACAATTGTCTGAATGTTTTATGGTATCTTCGTCTACTGTGACACTTCAGACGTGGAAGATGAATTTCAACCATGACATGTCTAAAAAAAAAAAAGGGGGGGGGGACATTTTGGGCATAACAAACATGAATACAAAATGTTTGGCAGCAAACAAACCGAAGATAAGATCCTGGAGTTTACCTGGAGAGAGTTCCGGGGGTCAACGCCCCCGCGGCCCGGTCTGTGACCAGGAGTAACCTGTGACCAGGAGTAACCTGTGACCTGGAGTAACCTGTGACCAGGAGTAACCTGCGACCAGGAGTAACCTGCGACCAGGAGTAACCTGTGACCAGGAGTAGCCTGTGACATGGAGTAACCATAAATAACGACCTCGAGAAGTACCTAACACCTACTAATCTTAGCGAAGCAATAATGTAAAAGGTCAAAACACCGCACACCATGATACGACATGTGCAACAGTAGCCGAAATGTTTCGGCTACACAGCAGCCTTTTTCAGTCGAATACAGAAATAGAACCACTGCTGCTTCCTATATATTCGACTAAATAAGCCTGATGTGTATGGAAAACAACTTGTTGGTATTGTATACCATTGCCATATTCACCCCACACACTATATTGACTTTACAATATAATGCATCTGTTAGACTGCATTGCCAAGTTTCGGTCTCTAAATTACATTCAAGACGAAGATTTACTGAATTGGGCAGAGAAAACACCCACGAAGCTCGGACCATCACTCAAAAATAAACTAAGTTGACGAAATTAAGCATTCAACATTGTTTTTATCTTAGTAAAAGGAAATTACGAGACCTTATTCAAACTTTAAAGATACTGAATGGTGTTGAAACATACGAAAAAAAAAAAAACATCGAGTCCATAACTCAAAACGATTGAATGAAAGAACATGAATGATCGCAAAGATTTTCTCCAGTGTGGAATAAATTACCAGCAGAAAGTTGTACACGTTAAGAGATAACAGTCAGTCAAGAAACAGCTGGGCAAACAATTTGGTGGTGGTGTTGGTGGTAGTAGTAGTAGTAGTAGTAGTAGTAGTAGTAGTGATAGTAGTGGTAGTAGTGGTAGTAGTAGTAGTAGTGATAGTGGTAGTAGTAGTAGTAGTGGTGGTAGTAGTAGTAGTGGTAGTAGTAGTAGTAGTGGTAGTAGTAGTGGTAGTAGTGGTAGTAGTGGTAGTAGTAGTAGTGGTAGTAGTGGTAGTAGTAGTAGTAGTGGTAGTAGTAGTGGTAGTAGTGGTAGTAGTGGTAGTAGTAGTGGTAGTAGTGGTATTAGTAGTAGTGGTAGTAGTAGTAGTAGTGGTGGTAGTAGTAGTGGTAGTAGTAGTGGTAGTAGTGGTAGTAGTGGTAGTAGTAGTGGTAGTAGTGGTAGTAGTGGTAGTAGTGGTAGTAGTAGTGGTAGTAGTGGTAGTAGTAGTAGTAGTAGTAGTGGTAGTAGTAGTAGTAGTAGTAGTAGTAGTAGTGGTAGTAGTGGTAGTAGTAGTGGTAGTAGTAGTGGTAGTAGTAGTGGTAGTAGTGGTAGTAGTGGTAGTAGTAGTAGTAGTGGTAGTAGTAGTGGTAGTAGTGGTAGTAGTAGTAGTGGTAGTAGTAGTGGTAGTAGTGGTAGTAGTGGTAGTAGTAGTAGTGGTAGTAGTGGTAGTAGTGGTAGTAGTAGTAGTAGTGGTAGTAGTAGTGGTAGTAGTGTTAGTAGTAGTAGTAGTAGTGATAGTAGTGGTAGTAGTAGTAGTAGTAGTAGTAGTGGTAGTAGTGGTAGTAGTAGTGGTAGTAGTAGTGGTAGTAGTGGTAGGAGTAGTAGTAGTGGTAGTAGTAGTGGTAGTAGTGGTAGTAGTAGTAGTAGTGGTAGTAGTAGTGGTAGTAGTGGTAGTAGTAGTAGTAGTGGTAGTAGTAGTAGTAGTAGTAGTAGTGGTGGTGGTAGTGGTAGTAGTAGTGGTAGTAGTAGTGGTAGTAGTAGTGGTAGTAGTGGTAGTAGTAGTAGTAGTAGTGGTAGTAGTAGTGGTAGTAGTGGTAGTAGTAGTAGTGGTAGTAGTGGTAGTAGTAGTGGTAGTAGTAGTGGTAGTAGTGGTAGTAGTAGTGGTAGTAGTAGTGGTAGTAGTAGTGGTAGTA
This sequence comes from Cherax quadricarinatus, assembly GCF_038502225.1. NCBI lineage: Eukaryota > Metazoa > Arthropoda > Malacostraca > Decapoda > Parastacidae > Cherax > Cherax quadricarinatus. The sequence goes on from NC_091378.1 coordinate 6,866,405, forward strand.
GTAGTGGTAGTGGTAGTAGTAGTGGTAGTAGTAGTAGTAGTAGTAGTAGTAGTAGTAGTAGTGGTAGTAGTAGTGGTGGTAGTAGTAGTAGTAGTAGTAGTAGTAAATAATAAAGTATTGGATTCACGTAGATACTATAATGGGGAACTCTAGAGTCAACGGATTCCTGACGTTTATTCAGCACCTACGTCTGGATAGTCAGTTGACAAGACACCCCAATTAATAGTAGCAGTAATGTGGCAGACGTGGTGGTGATAGTAATAACAGAACTGACGCTTCGAAGCAGCAGAACCACTGGTGCACACAACTGTGCGAGTGGTTGTAGGATAACATCATTAGTTAAGATATTGAGAGTATTAAGTAGAGGCAATTATAGCTTACCATCCACTTCCATCTCTTCTACAAATACCAAGCCATTTTCCAATATACTATGGTATATATTTTTCCCAGGTCATCCTACCTCGGTTGGAGACTGCAAGCGTTTCATTTTATTTATTCTTTTCCCTTTTAAAGAATAAAGAGGCAAATACCGTGAGAGAAACAGTACTCAAATAACGCATACAAAGGTGAATGAAAATGATTTAATCTGATGTTTAGTATTTCTTTACATCTAGAGCGTCTGGTGTTTCATGCTCACCATGAGGAGGGCCAAAGCAGCATGGGTTCGACTCCTTGGCTAATTTCAGTGTTGTTATTGATCAAAACCACTCGTTAGTGGGTACAATATATAAATATATATATATATATATATATATATATATATATATATATATATATATATATATATATATATATATATATATATATATATATATAGGGGAACGAAGGCGAAGTAGGGGTCGTCCTCGAAAAGGTTGGAAGGAAGGGGTAAGGGAGGTTTTGTGGACGAGGGGCTTAGACTTCCAGCAGGCGTGCATGAGCGTGTTAGATAGGAGCGAATGGAGACGAATGGTATTTGGGACCTGACGATCTGTTGGAGTGTAAGCAGGGTAATACTTAGTGAAGGGATTCAGGGAAACCGGTTTTTATAAAACCGGACTTGAGTCCTGTAAATGGGAAGTACAATGCCTGCACTTTAAAGGAGGGGTTTGGGATATTGGCAGTTTGGAGGGATATGTTGTGTATCTTTATACGTATATGCTTCTAAACTGTTGTATTCTGAGCACCTCTGCAAAAACACTGATTATGTGTGAGTTAGATGAAAAAGTTGAATGATGAAAGTATTTTCTTTTTGGGGATTTTCTTTCCTTTTGGGTCACCCTGCCTCGGTGGGAGACGGCCGACTTTGTTATATATATATATATATATATATATATATATATATATATATATATATATATATATATATATATATATATATATATATATATATATATTGTACCCACGAACAAGTGGTACGAGTGGACCCCATTATATAAATATATATATATATATATATATATATAAATATAAACATATATATATATATATATATATATAGTGTGTGTGTGTGTGTGTGTGTGTGTGTGTGTGTGTGTGTGTGTGTGTGTGTGTGTGTGTGTGTGTGTGTGTGTGTGTGTGTGTATGTGTGTCTGTGTGTGTGTGTGTGCGTGTGTGTGTGTACTCACCTATTTGTACTCACCTATTTGTGGTTGCAGGGGTCGAGTCTTAGCTCCTGGCCCCCCCTCTTCACCGGTTGCTACTGGGCCCTCTCTCTCCCCGCTCCATGAGCTTTATCAAACCTCGTCTTAAAACTGTGTATGGTTCCTGCCTCCACTACGTCATTTTCTAGGCTATTCCACTGCCTTACAACTCTATGACTGAAGAAATACTTCCTAATATCTCTGACTCAATTGTGTCTTCAACTTCCAATTGTGGCCTCTTGTTTCTGTGTCCCCTCCCTGGAACATCCTGTCTTTGTCCACCTTGTCTATTCCACGCAGTATTTTATATGTCGTTATCATGTCTCCCCTGACCCTCCTGTCCTCCAGTGTCGTCAGGCCGATTTCCCTTAATCTTTCTTCATAGGGCATTCCCCATAGCTCTGGAACTAACCTTGTCGCAAACCTTTGTACTTTCTCTAGTTTCTTGACGTGCTTTATCAAGTGCGGGTTCCAAACAGGTGCTGCATACTCCAGTATGGGCCTGACATACACGGTGTACAGTGTCTTGAACGATTCCTTACTAAGGTATCGGAATGCTGTTCTCAGGTTTGCCAGGCGCCCATATGCTGCAGCAGTTATCTGGTTGATGTGTGCTTCCGGAGACATGCTCGGTGTTATACTCACCCCAAGATCTTTCTCCTTGAGTGAGGTTTGCAGTCTTTGGCCACCTAGCCTATACTCTGTCTGTGGTCTTCTGTGCCCTTCCCCTATCTTCATGACTTTGCATTTGGCAGGATTAAATTCGAGAAGCCATTTGCTGGACCAGGTGTCCAGTCTGTCCAGGTCTCTTTGAAGTCCTGCCTGGTCCTCATCAGATTTAATTCTCCTCATTAACTTCACATCATCTGCAAACAGGGACACTTCTGAGTCTAACCCTTCCATCATGTCGTTCACATATACCAAAAATAGCACTGGTCCTAGGACCGACCCCTGTGGGACCCCGCTCGTCACAGGTGCCCACTGTGATACATCATTACGTACCATGACTCGTTGTTGCCTCCCTGTCAGGTATTCTCTGATCCATTGCAGTGCCCTTCCTGTTATATGCGCCTGATGCTCTAGCTTCTGCACTAATCTCTTGTGTGTGTGTGTGTGTGTGTGTGTGTGTGTGTGTGTGTGTGTGTGTGTGTGTGTGTGTGTGTGTGTGTGTGTGTGTTGTTAATTTAGAGAGAAGCAGATAATTCATCCCAGTAGGCTCAGTGTGTACTTCCAAATGCTCTGCTGTCTGCCTTTCTCATACTTCACGCTCTCTCTCTCTCTCTCTCTCTCTCTCTCTCTCTCTCTCTCTCTCTCTCTAAATCCCATTTTCATTCATCAATTTTCCTTTCAATCCATGCTTACAATGTCATTTATCATCTGCTTTTTATATCAAGTGAAAGCATTATAAATGACTTAGAAAGACACCTTGATACCGTAAATACATTTTTTAAGCAGCAACGTAACCACAGAACGAGTAGGGCCAGAACTCACGGTAACAAAGACCTAAAACAAGCAGGCCAATTCTGTGATTTCTTTGTATTCGTGTGATTACGATTTCCTAAGTCACGAAAATAGTAACTAAAATTAAGCTACATAGTTTTGCCTATTGTGTTGAAATTGTTGGGAAAGAAATTAATTTTTTATTGCAGGGGATACGAACGAGGAAGAAAATGGAAGGGGGGGGGGGGTATGGAAGGAGAGATGTGGGAGGAAACATATGGAAGGTTTGGTATGTAAAACTACCACACCACAACATTACAACATTACTTTATGCCAATGCATTACACCACTGCAACACAACATGAAACATACTACACCACTGCAACACAACATGAAACATACTACACCACTGCAACACAACATGAAACATACTACGCCACTGCAACACAACATGAAACATACTACACCACTGCAACACAACATGAAACATACTACGCCACTGCAACACAACATGAAACATACTACACCACTGCAACACAACATGAAACATACTACACCATTGCAACACAACATGAAACATACTACGCCACTGCAACACAACATGAAACATACTACGCCACTGCAACACAGCATGAAACATACTACACCACTGCAACATAGCATGAAACATACTGCACCACTGCAACACAACATGAAACATACTACACCACTGCAACACAACATGAAACATACTACACCACTGCAACACAACATGAAACATACACCACTGCAACACAGCATGAAACATACTACACCACTGCAACACAGCATGAAACATACTACACCACTGCAATACAGCATGAAACATACTACACCACTGCAATACAGCATGAAACATACTACACCACTGCAAAACAGCATGAAACATACTACACCATTGCAATACAGCATGAAACATACTACACCACTGCAACACAGCATGAAACATACTACACCACTGCAATACAGCATGAAACATACTACGCCACTGCAATACAGCATGAAACATACTACGCCACTGCAACACAGCATGAAACATACTACACCACTGCAATACAGCATGAAACATACTACACCACTGCAATACAGCATGAAACATACTACACCACTGCAACACAGCATGAAACATACTACGCCACTGCAACACAGCATGAAACATACTACGCCACTGCAACACAGCATGAAACATACTACGCCACTGCAATACAGCATGAAACATACTACGCCACTGCAATACAGCATGAAACATACTACGCCACTGCAACACAGCATGAAACATACTACGCCACTGCAACACAGCATGAAACATACTACGCCACTGCAACATAGCATGAAACATACTACACCACTGCAACACAGCATGAAACATACTACACCACTGCAACATAGCATGAAACATACTACACCACTGCAACACAGCATGAAACATACTACACCACTGCAACACAACATGAAACATACTACACCACTGCAACACAACATGAAACATACACCACTGCAATACAGCAGGAAACATACTACACCACTGCAACATAGCATGAAACATACTACACCACTGCAACACAACATGAAACATACTACACCACTGCAACACATGAAACATACACCACTGCAATACAGCAGGAAACATACTACACCACTGCAACACAGCATGAAACATACTACACCACTGCAACACAACATGAAACATACACCACTGCAATACAGCAGGAAACATACTACACCACTGCAACACAACACGAAACATACTACGCCACTGCAACATAGCATGAAACATACTACGCCACTGCAACACAACATGAAACATACTACACCACTGCAACACAACATGAAACATACTACACCACTGCAACACAACATGAAACATACTACACCACTGCAACACAGAATGAAACATACTACACCACTGCAACACAGCATGAAACATACTACACCACTGCAGCACAATATGAAACATACTACACCACTGCAACACAACATGAAACATACTACACCACTGCAACACAACATGAAACATACTACACCACTGCAACACAACATGAAACATACTACACCACTGCAACACAACATGAAACATACTACACCACTGCAACACAACATGAAACATACTACACCACTGCAACACAACATGAAACATACTATACCACTGCAACACAACATGAAACATACTACACCACTGCAACACATGAAACATACTACACAACTGCAACACAACATGAAACATACTACACCACTGCAACACAACATGAAACATACTACACCACTGCAACACAACATGAAACATACTACACCACTGCAACACATGAAACATACTACACCACTGCAAAACAACATGAAACATACTGCAACACAACATGAAACATACTCCACCACTGCAACACAACATAAAACATACTACACCACTGCAACACAGCATGAAACATACTGCACCACTGCAACATAGCATGAAACATACTACACCACTGCAACACAGCATGAAACATAATACACCACTGCAACACAGCATGAAACATACTACACCACTGCAACAGCATGAAACATACTACACCACTGTAACATAGCATGAAACATACTACACCACTGCAACTCAGCATGAAACATACTACACCACTGCAACACAGCATGAAACATACACCACTGCAACATAGCATGAAACATACTACACCACTGCAACATAGCATGAAACATAATACACCACTGCAACACAGCATGAAACATACTACACCACTGCAACACAGCATGATACATACTACACCACTGCAGCATAGCATGAAACATACACCACTGCAACATAGCATGAAACGTACTACACCACTGCAACATAGCATGAAACATACTACACCACTGCAACACAGCATGATACATACTACACCACTGCAACACAGCATGATACATACTACACCACTGCAACATAGCATGAAACGTACTACACCACTGCAACACAGCATGAAACATACTACACCACTGCAACACAGCATGATCCATACTACACCACTGCAGCATAGCATGAAACATAATACACCACTGCAACACAGGAAACATACTACACCACTGCAACATAGCATGAAATATACTACACCACTGCAACATAGCATGAAACATACACCATTGCAACACAGGAAACATACTACACCACTGCAACATAGCATGAAACATACACCACTGCAACATAGCATGAAACGTACTACACCACTGCAACACAGGAAACATACTACACCACTGCAACACAGCATGAGACATACTACACCACTGCAACATAGCATGAAACACACTACACCACTGCAACACAGAATGAAACATACTACACCACTGCAACATAGCATGAAACATACTACACCACTGCAACACAGAATGAAACATACTACACCACTGAAACATAGCATGAAACATACTACACCACTGCAACACAGGAAACATACTACACCACTGAAACATAGCATGAAACATACACCACTGCAACACAGGAAACATACTACACCACTGAAACATAGCATGAAACATACTACACCACTGCAACACAGGAAACATACTACACCACTGCAACACAGCATGAAACATACTACACCACTGCAACACAGCATGAAACATACTAAATAAATAACAAAAAGGGCACAATACCCTGACTGGAACGATACACAAATAACCCGCACATAGAAGAGAGGAGCTTACGACGACGTTTCGGTCCGACTTGGACCATTTACAAAGTCACACTAACCAGAATTGGAGCAGGACGGGTATATATAGGCAGGAAGAGGTAGTGGTAGTAGTAGTAGAAGCAGTAGTGGTGGTAGTAGTAGTAGTAGTAGTAGTAGTAGTAGTAGTAGTAGTAGTAGTGGTAGTAGTAGTGGTAGTAGTAGTAGCAGTAGTGGTAGTAATGGGGAATTGAGGAGGAGGAACCAGTCAAATACAAAGACAGGGGAGCACTGCAAGGCAGCTAAGTGCCCACAGAGGGAGAGCAAGTGCACAGAGGTGGGGGGAAGGGGATGTGATGAAATAAATAATGAAAGAACAGAATCACGAGACAGAAGAAAGACAACCCAGAGGAGAAAAAAGAAGGAAAAGGGAAAGGGGAAGAGGGAGAAGAAGGAAAATAAAAATAAAAAATAAAAAATGAGGTATTAGGTTAAGTCACGGGTGTTCTGAAGTTTGGAGCATTTTACAATGTAGTGGGAGAGGAAGGCATCTACAGAGACGAAGCCAGGGCTAAGATTCATACAAGGAAAGTTGTGTATTAGAGAGGATTCAACTAGACGGCGACTGTTAAAGTTGGAAGTAGGGAAGACAGTTTTAGCGGAAGACCAGTCAATAGGATGGCTGTGATCTCTGACGTGACAGAACAGAGCATTGTTAGTGTCGACAAGCCTAACACTATTTTTGTGCTCCCTAAGTCTATCAGAAAGAGATCGACCAGTTTCTCCAAAGTATTGAAGAGGACAGGAGGTGCAAGAAATAGGGTAGACGCCAGGAACATCTGTAGAGGGAGGAGAGGTATGAACGAGATTAGTGCGAAGAGTGTTAGTCTGGCAGAAAGTAAGCTTGATGTCTAAGGAACAGAGAGAATTGTTGAGATTAGAAAGACCGGAAATGTAGGGAAGGCAGAGGACAGAAGAGTTCCGAGGAGTGGAGAGTGTGGGAGAGAAGAAATTACGTTTAGCACGTGAGAGGGCAGAGTCTATGAAATGGGAAGGGTAGCCAAGACGGGAAAACGAATTATGAAGAGTGGAAATTTCTGCTGGAAGGAACTGAGGATCACAGATGCGGAGGGCACGGAGAAAGAGGGAGATAAGAACACTTTTCTTGACAGGGGAAGCATGATAGGAAAAGTAGTGAATGTACATGCCACTGTGCATAGGTTTTCGGTAAACGGAAAAGGAAAAACCTGTATCTGAGCGGTGGACATGAACATCAAGGAAAGGAAGCAAGTTATTAGATTCCCATTCAGCTTTAAACTTAATGGAAGGGGCAAGATTATTAAGAGCTTCAAGGAAAGGTTGGAAGAGACTGGAGTCATGAGGCCACAGAGCAAAGATGTCATCCACATAGCGGAGCCAGAGTGAAGGTTGCAAGTCGATGGTAGGAAGAAGAACAGTCTCGAAGTATTCCATGTAAAGATTAGCAAGGACAGGAGAGAGAGGAGAGCCCATAGCCACACCGAAGGTTTAAGAATAATATTTCCCTTGGCAGGAAAAGGAGTTAGAGTCCACACAGAGGCGGATAAGATCAAGAAAGACATCAGTAGATATAGGAAGATGTAGAAACCCTTCATGGGCCTTCTCTTTAAGGAAATCAAGGACATCATCAAGAGGGAAATTGGTAAAGAGGGACTCAACATCTCAACATTTGATTCTTTCCGTCAATCTCGGTCCCGTAATCTTCCGACTTGTCCACTTTTCGTGGCGCTCTCCTTCCTGCTTTTGTTAGTCTGTTTTCTAAGAATCACCACCTTCCGCGCCGTTACCAACTTGCTTCTCTTAAATCTAACACTAACATTGTCATACTATCTTCTGACAAAGGTAATTCGGTAGTTATCCTTGATCGCGAGGATTACCTCCGTATAGCTGATGTCTTGCTCTCTGACTCACGTACCTACACTCCTCTCGTTTCCAACCCTCTTGATCGCATCAAGAGAACTTTCAACAAGAAACTAAGGACTCTCTCCGACCTCTGTCCTCCTGACTTTGACTTTGTTCAACGGTTTCGTGTCATCTGTCCCTCTCTTCCCTATTTCTATGGCCTTCCCAAAACTCATAAACCTGATATTCCTCTTCGTCCTATCATATCCTCTAGAGGTTCTGTCTCTTATTCTCTTGCTTCTTGGCTGGCCAAAACCCCCACTCCCTTTCTTGGTACTTTTTCTCCTGCCCACCTCCGTCACTCTCAAAACTTCATTGAACGGGTTCGCTCTCTCCCAATCTGCAAGACGCTTAGTCTTGATGTTGAGTCCCTCTTCACCAATTGTCCCTCTTGATGATGTCCTTGATTTCCTTAGAGAGAAGGCCCATGAAGGGTTTGTACATCTTCCTATACCTACTGATGTCTTTCTTGATCTTATCCGCCTCTGTGTGGACTCTAACTCCTTTTCCTTCCAAGGAAAATATTATTCTCAAACCTTCGGTGTGGCTATGGGCTCTCCTCTCTCTCCTGTCCTTGCTAATCTTTACATGGAATACTTCGAGAGTGTTCTTCCTACCATCGACTTGCAACCTTCACTCTGGCTCCGCTATGTGGATGACATCTTTGCTCTGTGGCCTCATGACTCCAGTCTCTTCCAACCTTTCCTTGAAGCTCTTAATAATCTTGCCCCTTCCATTAAGTTTAAAGCTGAATGGGAATCTAATAACTTGCTTCCTTTCCTTGATGTTCACGTCCACCGCTCAGATACAGGTTTTTCCTTTCCCGTTTACCGAAAACCTATGCACAGTGGCATGTACATTCACTACTTTTCCTATCATGCTTCCCCTGTCAAGAAAAGTGTTATCTCCCTCTTTCTCTGTGCCCTCCGCATCTGTGATCCTCAGTTCCTTCCAGCAGAAATTTCCACTCTTCATAATTCGTTTTCCCGTCTTGGCTACCCTTCCCATTTCATAGACTCTGCCCTCTCACGTGCTGAACGTAATTTCTTCTCTCCCAAACTCTCTACTCCTGGGAACTCTTCTGTCCTCTGCCTTCCCTACATTTCCGGTCTTTCTAATCTCAACAATTCTCTCTGTCCCTTAGACATCAAGCTTACTTTCTGCCAGACTAACACTCTTCGCACTAATCTCGTTCATACCTCTCCTCCCTCTAGAGATGTTCCTGTTGTCTACTCTATTTCTTGCACCTCCTGTCCTCTTCAATAATTTGGAGAAACTGGTCGATCTTTTTCTGATAGACTTAGGGAGCACAAAAATAGTGTTAGGCTTGTCGACACTAACAATGCTCTGTTCTGTCACGTCAGAGATCACAGCCATCCTATTGACTGGTCTTCCGCTAAAACTGTCTTCCCTACTTCCAACTCGAACAGTCGCCGTCTAGTTGAATCCTCTCTAATACACAACTTTCCTTGTACGAATCTTAGCCCTGGCTTCGTCTCTGTAGATGCCTTCCTCTCCCACTACATTGTAAAATGCTCCAAACTTCAGAACACCCGTGACTTAACCTGATTCCTCATTTTTTCTTTTTTCTTTTTCGTTTTCTTCTTCTCCCTCTTCCCCTTTCCTTCTTTTTTCTCCTCTGGGTTGTCTTTCTTTCTTCTGTCTCGTGATTCTGTTCCTTCATTATTTATTTCATCACATCCCCTTCCCCCCATCTCTGTGCACTTGCTCTCCCTCTGTGGGCACCTAACTGCCTTGCAGTCCTCCCCTTTCGTTGTATTTGACTGGCTCCTCCTCAATTCCCCACTACTACCACTACCACTACTTCTACTACTACTACTACTAATACTACTACTACTACTGCTTCTACTACTACCACCACTACCTCTTCCTGCCTATATATACCCGTCCTGCTCCAATTCTAGTTAGTGTGACTTTGTAAATGGTCCAAGTCGGACCGAAATGTCGTCGTAAGCTCCTCTCTTCTATGTGCGGGTTATTTGTGTATGAAACATACTACACCACTGCAACATAGCATGAAACATACTACACCACTGCAACATAGCATGAAACATACTACACCACTGCAACACAGCATGAAACATACTACACCACTGCAACACAGCATGAAACATACTACATCATTGCAACATAGCATGAAACATACTACACCACTGCAACACAGCATGAAACATACACCACTGCAACACAGCATGAAACCAACATACTACACCACTGCAACAGCATAAAACCAACATACTACACCACTGCAACAGCATAAAACCAACATACTACACAACTGCAACACAGCATAAAATCAACATACTACACCACTGCAACACAGCATAAAACCAACGTGCTACACCACTACAACCAGCTTTACCACCGTTCAACACAAACACCACCGTTCAACACAACACTCCACTGCAACACAGCATGACACCAGCACGTCACTACATTACAGCACACCAAACCACTGCAACAAACACTAACACACTACAACACATTACCAACTCACCAGACCCAATACAACAATACCACACTACAACACACCAGGACACCAGCACACCAAAATACAACATTACACCATCAACACTACCCTTCTACACCACCACAACAAACTACACTACCATACTCCACCATTACAACACACCAACACACCACACTACACCCCCATGACACCACATCTACCAACATTCTACTCCAACACCACACAACTCCTAAACAGAGATTACCCACCATCCACAACCTCCACTGCCCCTGAGAAAATAGCATCCACTTTGTAAATAGCCTTTCCCACTGTGAAAATACCTGCCAGTGTCCAAGACAGCAGCGGCTGTTTAAGGGGTTCTCTGCTTGGCTGACTCTTGGCTGTTTATTTTGATAGAAATTTCGATTTGACGCTTGGAAGGTCTTCAATGTGGACAGGGTCAGGAGGAGGGACGAGGGACCAGCAAGTTTTGGCTATACTTAAGTGTGTTTTCTGTTTGTTTTGCTTGGTGTTTTTCTGTTGCGTTTTTTCTGCTGTTTTTGGGGTGTGTTATTCCGTTGTGTTTTTACTGTATTTTATCAGTTTATGTTTTTGTGTGTTTTCTATTTTTTTTTCTTTTTGTCTTTTTCTGCTATTCTCCACTTCAGTTTTTTTTTATTGCTCGTTTCTCTATTTTCTGTTTCCCGTTTTCTACTTATTTCTTTAGGCTGTTTTCCTGTTGTGCTTTTTACTGTTTTTATGACGTTTTACTATTTCTTTTTCTGACAATTTTCTGTTTTTGCTATATTTGTTCTGTTCATTGTGTGATGTTCTGTTGTCTGTTTTCCTGTTGTGCTTTTCTGTTGTTTGTTTTCTGCATTTTGTCGCGTCTTTTTGTGTTTCTTTATTTTTTCTGCGGTGTTTTTTGTTTATCTGCGGTGTTTATGGCGTTTTTTCTGTGTTTATCTGATGTGTCTCTCTATGGTGAGTCACTACGGTGAGTCTATGGTGAGTCACTATGGTGAGCCACTATGGTGAGTCTATGGTGAGTCACTATGGTGAGTCACTATGGTGAGTCACTATGGTGAGTCACTATGGTGAGTCACTATGGTGAGTCACTATGGTGAGTCTCTATGGTGAGTCACTATGGTGAGTCACTATGGTGAGCCACTATGGTGAGTCTCTATGGTGAGTCTCTATGGTGAGTCACTATGGTGAGCCACTATGGTGTCTCTATGGTGAGTCACTATGGTGAGTCTCTATGGTGAGTCACTATGGTGAGTCTATGGTGTCTATATGGTGAGTATGGTGAATCTATGGTGAGTCTATGGTGTCTATATGGTGAGTATGGTGAATCTATGGTGAGTCACTATGGTGAGTCTATGGTGTCTATATGGTGAATCTATGGTGAGTCACTATGGTGAGTATGGTGAGTCACTATGGTGAGTCACTATGGTGAGTCACTATGGTGAGTCTATGGTGAGTCACTATGGTGAGTCACTATGGTAAGTCACTATGGTGAGTCTCTATGGTGAGTATGGTGAGTCACTATGGTGAGTCACTATGCTGAATCTTTGGTGAGTCACTATGGTGAATCTATGGTGAGTGTGGTGAGTCTTGTCATGTAAGGGGGTGATGATTAGGGGAATATGGGGGTAAGCGGGAGGGAGTCAGTAGGTAGGTGACAGGCGAGGCAGTAGGAGGGATGAGTGCGGAGGTTGGTAGGTAATGTGACAGGAGAGGTGAGCGGTAGGTACGTAATGTGAGGTCACTGGTGACTACAACTTCACCTCTCATTACTCTACCCACCACTCCACACTACTCACCCTCTCACTACTTTAACTAAACATAAATAATGGAAATAAGAATAAATAACGGGGACAGTGAATATTACTATTCTACTCAAACACAGTTTATTATTAAGTCCTTGTACAATAATATATTTGGGAACAGGAGTACATCATTGGTTTAGATAAATGGGATGGTATGTATAAGCAGTGAGACAGGGAACACAATCAACTTGACGAAAATGAATATAACTTACAAATAGTACAGAGGACAGTTCACTACAGGAACTAAGCCACAGGTCCCAAGACCTACACAGCATGAGTACTGCTCCAAGCCAGTACTCTGCCCAATGTCTCCAAGAGTCTCCTCCAGAGACTTCAGCAGCCTTCTCCCGAGCCCTGCACCCCAGCAGCAGCTCCGCTCGAAGTCTCTGCTCAGGAGCTCTGCACCCCAGCAGCAGCTCCGCTCGAATCTCCCTACTCAGCTCTTCCTTGGGCTTTTATGGTGGTCCAAGCACCCTCCACAACCACGTGTACGACCTGACGCCTAGGTCTGACGCCGCCAAGAACAAAAGACCTCAGACGTGGGCGTGGCTACAGACGTTTGCCAAGGCAAGGTGTGACCATATAATTGGTTAAATTAGGTCTCCCCAGAGACCTCACAAGCCCAGCTGGACTATATCACATCCCCCTTTCTCCCCCAATTTAAAATATCTGAGAACTAGGACAATTTGTCCTAGTTATTAGACTATTTTAATCCTAATCCCTTAAATCTATTACAATACAAAGACAAAATTATACATAATACAAAATTATTCCACTACATATATTTCCTTCAACCTTCTCATCTACCACAAGGCAGCATAATCAGTACACCTGGCAGTTGACCTTCATAATAGTTGCTCTCTGGTGCAAAGCCTCCTTACCCGTCATTTCTCCTTAAACCTAAATATCGGGCTCCAGTGCCTTCCCTACTTCTACTAGAAATGCACTTGCCAATGCTAGTCACCCTCGCACGTTAACCATTGGGCCAAACCTCTCTAGGCTTCTATGGCGTGGAAAACTGCTCCAACGGGTTGCATTCTTTCAAGTAACTGCAACTGGACCACTTCACGACCACCAAGGTCGCATTTTCGGCACACTTCACATGCACACTACAACATCTGAAAATCGAGACAGGGCAGGCATCGCAGCTAAGACCCTCCATTATCCTATGCCACTACTAGGATTCACTGGCCTCATAAAACAAGGTGGCCATAAACACTAGACCGTATTCAAGGTCACCTTATTTCACACAGGTAACACTAACACTTTTGGCAAGTCAAAGTAGGCTGGGGACATCACACACTCTCAATTGTCTCTCATGGCTGGCAGGACATCCCCGCATACCAGTCGTACAGGTCGACCAGCAAGGCAGGATACACCTCCATACCGCCCTTGATAGCAGGCTGGTCCCAGCAGCTGGAGTCCATCTCCGCGGCTCACGTCCTTCCACATCTCCGAGGATGGCAGCTCCTTCATAGTAGATTCTCCTGTCCTGGCACATCAGCCAGAATCCCTCACACACCACTGCAGCATCACCGCCATCTCCTCCTCTTGAGCTAGGCAGCATCGCAGCATCACAGCACGGCCGTATCACAGCAGCACACAGCACGGCCACAGCATCGCAGCACGGTCCCAGCATCACAGCACGGCCGCAGCATAGCAGACAGCATCACAGCAGCCGACATCAGCAGTAGCAGGCTATGGTCAGTTGCTCGAGGTGAGGCGAGGTCACTTCAGGTCATCAACAGCAAATGCGGTCACCCATCCCTGGCAACTGCAGGTAACTGGCAGTCCATGGGTGATGGTCACAGAAGCTGGGTGACGCAGACACCCACTACACTGGATGACAGACCAGGGCAGCAATACATCTACTGGGGCACATCAGCTGGGTGACTGGGCATATCAGCTGGGTGACTGGGCACATCAGGTGGGCAGCAATCATAGGCAACTCTTCAATGGGTGACAGTTGTGGGTGAGTCTTCCAAGGCGGGCTGGGTGACTTCTCATTCCTCTGTAAATATTCAATTTCGGCCAGTAATTGCTTCCCCCAAAAGTCTCACCCAAACACTGATATTCTCCACCATTTATCTCAAACCAGCAACCAACTCCACCAAATATAATAATACAACCAAGCAATTATTCAGACCCACTGTCAAGAAAAGGTCAGTTAAGGTCACTAGGGTTATAATATCATTATAACAACACAAAATCAAATGGTAGCATAAGTATAACCGAGCAGTCAAAAATAAGGCACATGGGACTGGTTCCTACTATAAAAATAATAAGAACCACTACCGCTTAGACGTCATGTAGGGGGGTGATGATTAGGGAAATATGGGGGTAAGCGGAGGGAGTCAGTAGGTAGGGGACAGGCGAGGTGGTAGGAGTGATGAGTGCGGAGGTAGGTAGGTAATGTGACAGGAGAGGTGAGCGGTAGGTAGGTAATGTGAGGTCACTGGTGACTACAACTTCACCTCTCATTACTCTACCCACCACTCCACACTACTCACCCTCTCACTACTTTAACTAAACATAAATAATGGAAATAAGAATAAATAACGGGGACAGTGAATATTACTATTCTACTCAAACACAGTTTATTATTAAGTCCTTGTACAATAATATATTTGGGAACAGGAGTACATCATTGGTTTAGATAAATGGGATGGTATGTATAAGCAGTGAGACAGGGAACACAATCAACTTGACGAAAATGAATATAACTTACAAATAGTACAGAGGACAGTTCACTACAGGAACTAAGCCACAGGTCCCAAGACCTACACAGCATGAGTACTGCTCCAAGCCAGTACTCTGCCCAATGTCTCCAAGAGTCTCCTCCAGAGACTTCAGCAGCCTTCTCCCGAGCCCTGCACCCCAGCAGCAGCTCCGCTCGAAGTCTCTGCTCAGGAGCTCTGCACCCCAGCAGCAGCTCCGCTCGAATCTCCCTACTCAGCTCTTCCTTGGGCTTTTATGGTGGTCCAAGCACTCTCCACAACCACGTGTACGACCTGACGCCTAGGTCTGACGCCGCCAAGAACAAAAGACCTCAGACGTGGGCGTGGCTACAGACGTTTGCCAAGGCAAGGTGTGACCATATAATTGGTTAAATTAGGTCTCCCTAGAGACCTCACAAGCCCAGCTGGACTATATCACAGTCTATGGTGAGTCACTATGGTGAGCCACTATGGTGAATCTATGGTTAGTCACTATGGTGAGCCACTATGGTGAATCTATGGTTAGTCACTATGGTGAATCTATGGTGAGTCATGGTGAATCTATGGTTAGTCATTATGGTGAATCTATGGTTAGTCACTACGGTGAATCTATGGTGAGTCACTATGGTGAGTCACTATGGTGAATCTATGGTGAGTCACTATGGTTAGTCACTATGGTGAGTCTCTATGGTGAGTCTCTATGGTGAGTCTCTATGGTGAGTCACTATGGTGAGTCACTATGGTGAGTCACTATGGTGAGCCACTATGGTTAGTCACTATGGTGAATCTATGGTGAGTCGCTATGGTGAGTCACTATGGTGAGTCTCATGGTGAATCTCTATGGTGAGTCACTATGGTGAGTCTCTATGGTGAGTCACTATGGTGAGTCTCTATGGTAAGCCACTATAGTGAGTCACTATGGTGAGTCTCTATGGTGAGTCGCTATGGTGAGCTGTTATGGGGCTATAGGACCCAACATGTATTTATAAGTAACAGTTACGCTGGAATACCTAATTATATTGAATTGATGGGGACTCAGTTCTAAATGTCATAAGGGCTGATCAACCTTATGACTGAGAGGCAGCTGGGTCAAGCCTATTTTTCTCAATATAATAGGTTATACTATAGACACATAAACACACAATTTAAATAAGTAGTTTATAAAGTTGTATTTCTTTTTGTAAAATTAAAATTAAGGTGTGGTAGAATTGTGGTAACTGGAGAATTGTGCTTGGCAACAGTCTTTTGTTTTGGTGGGAGGAGCTTAGCTAGTCTTTCTCTCTCTCCCTCTCACTGAGGCTCTCTCTCTGTGGCTGACCTTCAACCTGGCAGGATCTCTGGGTCCTTCTTCTATCTTTTGGGGTAGTATGTGTGCTCCAGGGGTGAGTTTTTATAATTTAAGTTGTGGCCACCATACCCAGGGTGACTAAAGTGTGTCAAAACACTGGTTAGCCCAGAGTTATGTCAAGAAGAGAGAAGGACAAAAGTTAGTAAGATACACCATGTGGGAGAACAGCTATGGAGTGTGTAGATCTTTGTTTTTAAAGTGTGAGGCTGTAATTGTATATTCTGTACATATCTATTGAGAATACAGTTATATTTTTATAGTAGTAGTTTACATAACCTGTGAAGAGGGCTGGTGAAAGGATATCAGAGACACTCAGGATGATCAGCCATAATTAAGTATTACCCCTAGACAGATAAGGCCATTAAGTAAAAAGCTACCCCACACTAGAACATGTAGTGAGAACCTTACTATCAAGGTAATAAGGGACAAACCAACGTAACATGAGCCACTATGGTGAGTATGGTAAGTCTATGGTGAGTCACTATGGTGAGTCACTATGGTGAGTCACTATGGTGAGTCACTATGGTAAGTCTATGGTGAGTCACCGCCGCGAGTCTCACCGCCGCGAGACTCACCGCCTACATTCATGTTACTCTGCGTATTAGTCATGTCCCTCTCATCCTCATCTCTGTCTCACTACCTGTCAGTTTCTTATTCTGCCTCGCCGATCTTTCTCATTAATAACGTATATAAAAAATATTACTACTACTACTACTAATATTACTACTACTACTGTAGGTAGTAGGTTGGTAGACAGCAACCACCCAGGGAAGTACTACCGTCCTGCCAGATGACTGTGAAACAAAAACCTGTAACTGTTTTGCATGATGGTAGGATTGCTGGTTTCTTTTTCTGTCTCATAAACACGCTAAGATAACAGGGATATCTTGCTACTCCTACTTACACTTTGGTCACACTTCACAGACACGCACATGCATATATATATATATACATACATCTAGGTTTTTCTCCTTTTTCTAAATAGCTCTTGTTCTTTTTTTATTTCTTCTATTGTCCATGGGGAAGTGGAAAAGAATCTTTCCTCCGTAAGCCATGCGTGTCGTATGAGGCGACTAAAATGCCGGGAGCAATGGGCTAGTAACCCCTTCTCCTGTATACAATTACTAAAAAAGAGAAGAAGAAAAACTTTATAAAACTGGGTTGCTTAAATGTGCGTGGATGTAGTGCGGATGACAAGAAACAGATGATTGCTGATGTTATGAATGAAAAGAAGTTGGATGTCCTGGCCCTAAGCGAAACAAAGCTGAAGGGGGTAGGAGAGTTTCAGTGGGGGGAAATAAATGGGATTAAATCTGGAGTATCTGAGAGAGTTAGAGCAAAGGAAGGGGTAGCAGTAATGTTAAATGATCAGTTATGGAAGGAGAAAAGAGAATATGAATGTGTAAATTCAAGAATTATGTGGATTAAAGTAAAGGTTGGATGCGAGAAGTGGGTCATAATAAGCGTGTATGCACCTGGAGAAGAGAGGAATGCAGAGGAGAGAGAGAGATTTTGGGAGATGTTAAGTGAATGTATAGGAGCATTTGAACCAAGTGAGAGAGTAATTGTGGTAGGGGACTTGAATGCTAAAGTAGGAGAAACTTTTAGAGAGGGTGTGGTAGGTAAGTTTGGGGTGCCAGGTGCAAATGATAATGGGAGCCCTTTGATTGAACTTTGTATAGAAAGGGGTTTAGTTATAGGTAATACATATTTTAAGAAAAAGAGGATAAATAAGTATACACGATATGATGTAGGGCGAAATGACAGTAGTTTGTTGGATTATGTATTGGTAGATAAAAGACTGTTGAGTAGACTTCAGGATGTACATGTTTATAGAGGGGCCACAGATATATCAGATCACTTTCTAGTTGTAGCTACACTGAGAGTAAAAGGTAGATGGGATACAAGGAGAATAGAAGCATCAGGGAAGAGAGAGGTGAAGGTTTATAAACTAAAAGAGGAGGCAGTTAGGGTAAGATATAAACAGCTATTGGAGGATAGATGGGCTAATGAGAGCATAGGCAATGGGGTCGAAGAGGTATGGGGTAGGTTTAAAAATGTAGTGTTAGAGTGCTCAGCAGAAGTTTGTGGTTACAGGAAAGCGGGTGCAGGAGGGAAGAGGAGCGATTGGTGGAATGATGATGTAAAGAGAGTAGTAAGGGAGAAAAAGTTAGCATATGAGAAGTTTTTACAAAGTAGAAGTGATGCAAGGAGGGAAGAGTATATGGAGAAAAAGAGAGAAGTTAAGAGAGTGGTGAAGCAATGTAAAAAGAGAGCAAATGAGAGAGTGGGTGAGATGTTATCAACAAATTTTGTTGAAAATAAGAAAAAGTTTTGGAGTGAGATTAACAAGTTAAGAAAGCCTAGAGAACAAATGGATTTGTCAGTTAAAAATAGGAGAGGAGAGTTATTAAATGGAGAGTTAGAGGTATTGGGAAGATGGAAGGAATATTTTGAGGAATTGTTAAATGTTGATGAAGATAGGGAAGCTGTGATTTCGTGTATAGGGCAAGGAGGAATAACATCTTGTAGGAGTGAGGAAGAGCCAGTTGTGAGTGTGGGGGAAGTTCGTGAGGCAGTAGGTAAAATGAAAGGGGGTAAGGCAGCCGGGATTGATGGGATAAAGATAGAAATGTTAAAAGCAGGTGGGGATATAGTTTTGGAGTGGTTGGTGCAATTATTTAATAAATGTATGGAAGAGGGTAAGGTACCTAGGGATTGGCAGAGAGCATGCATAGTTCCTTTGTATAAAGGCAAAGGGGATAAAAGAGAGTGCAAAAATTATAGGGGGATAAGTCTGTTGAGTGTACCTGGTAAAGTGTATGGTAGAGTTATAATTGAAAGAATTAAGAGTAAGACGGAGAATAGGATAGCAGATGAACAAGGAGGCTTTAGGAAAGGTAGGGGGTGTGTGGACCAGGTGTTTACAGTGAAACATATAAGTGAACAGTATTTGGATAAGGCTAAAGAGGTGTTTGTGGCATTTATGGATTTGGAAAAGGCGTATGACAGGGTGGATAGGGGGGCAATGTGGCAGATGTTGCAAGTGTATGGTGTAGGAGGTAGGTTACTGAAAGCAGTGAAGAGTTTTTACGAGGATAGTGAGGCTCAAGTTAGAGTATGTAGGAAAGAGGGAAATTTTTTCCCAGTAAAAGTAGGCCTTAGACAAGGATGTGTGATGTCACCGTGGTTGTTTAATATATTTATAGATGGGGTTGTAAGAGAAGTAAATGCGAGGGTCTTGGCAAGAGGCGTGGAGTTAAAAGATAAAGAATCACACACAAAGTGGGAGTTGTCACAGCTGCTCTTTGCTGATGACACTGTGCTCTTGGGAGATTCTGAAGAGAAGTTGCAGAGATTGGTGGATGAATTTGGTAGGGTGTGCAAAAGAAGGAAATTAAAGGTGAATACAGGAAAGAGTAAGGTTATGAGGATAACAAAAAGATTAGGTGATGAAAGATTGAATATCAGATTGGAGGGAGAGAGTATGGAGGAGGTGAACGTATTCAGATATTTGGGAGTGGACGTGTCAGCGGATGGGTCTATGAAAGATGAGGTGAATCATAGAATTGATGAGGGAAAAAGAGTGAGTGGTGCACTTAGGAGTCTGTGGAGACAAAGAACTTTGTCCTTGGAGGCAAAGAGGGGAATGTATGAGAGTATAGTTTTACCAACGCTCTTATATGGGTGTGAAGCGTGGGTGATGAATGTTGCAGCGAGGAGAAGGCTGGAGGCAGTGGAGATGTCATGTCTGAGGGCAATGTGTGGTGTGAATATAATGCAGAGAATTCGTAGTTTGGAAGTTAGGAGGAGGTGCGGGATTACCAAAACTGTTGTCCAGAGGGCTGAGGAAGGGTTGTTGAGGTGGTTCGGACATGTAGAGAGAATGGAGCGAAACAGAATGACTTCAAGAGTGTATCAGTCTGTAGTGGAAGGAAGGCGGGGTAGGGGTCGGCCTAGGAAGGGTTGGAGGGAGGGGGTAAAGGAGGTTTTGTGTGCGAGGGGCTTGGACTTCCAGCAGGCATGCGTGAGCGTGTTTGATAGGAGTGAATGGAGACAAATGGTTTTTAATACTTGACGTGCTGTTGGAGTGTGAGCAAAGTAACATTTATGAAGGGATTCAGGGAAACCGGCAGGCCGGACTTGAGTCCTGGAGATGGGAAGTACAGTGCCTGCACTCTGAAGGAGGGGTGTTAATGTTGCAGTTTAAAAACTGTAGTGTAAAGCACCCTTCTGGCAAGACAGTGATGGAGTGAATGATGGTGAAAGTTTTTCTTTTTCGGGCCACCCTGCCTTGGTGGGAATCGGCCGGTGTGATAATATAAATATAATATAATATACTACTACCATTAAATAAGTGGAGTGGTTAGGTATCTTTATTTCCGAAACATTTCAGGGATAAAGATACCTGTTGGTATGGCATACTATCTTTAAAACGCTACTACTATGACTACTCCTAAAATAACTAATAACAACTAATATTAATAAGTAAAATCAATAAAAACTAATATCAATAATAATTAAAATCAATAACTAATAATAATATCAATAACTAATATTAACAATAATAATAATTAATAATAACTAATAATATCAATAATAATCATTAGTAATATAATAAGAAAAGATAAGGATAACAGGAAAATTAAATTTAAGAATTAGGAAATAAAAACTAAAGACGGCATCACAATGGACGCGAAAAAACTCCTGGGAAAATAATTACACTTCAACCCTTGCAGCTGTGAGCTTGAAGCAGCGCCTCGGAAGCGAGGAAAATTCAGCTCTAAGCGCAAAATAAAATGCTCGCCTTAATCTCAGGCAATTACAGGTGTCACACACAGGTAAACAGCAAATGTGTGGCCGTTATTCATTCTTAACTTGGTAAGAACAATATTAGTCTTGGAGATAGGACGCAGGTGGTAGCTTGAAAAAGTGGAGGAGGGCAGGAGAGAGTGGGGGGGGGAGGGAGGGAGGGAGGGAGGGAGGGGAGAGAGAGAGAGAGAGAGAGAGAGAGAGAGAGAGAGAGAGAGAGAGAGAGAGAGAGAGAGAGAGAGAGAGAGAGAGAGAGAGAGAGGTAACTGCTGCTGATCTGTTGTTAAACCTCTCCACTAAGTAGCACCAGTTACTGGATAGATCCAAAGTCAGCTGTGTAGTAGCACTGGACATTGCTGGTGCTTACGACCGAGTGTGGTACCAGGGCCTCTTGACAAAACACTGAAGCACTAGAAGCCTCTGGCTCTGCGCTATACTTCCTCAGTGATTACCTTCAAAATAGATCTCTAAGCACAGTTCTCAACGGTAGAGAGTCAACAAGACACTACTGGAGGAAGTGTTCCACAGGGAAGTGTGCTTGGGCTATTATGTAATGTCTGCTTCAATGACTTTCTTCAATTCATACCAGAAACCCATGTATACGCAGACGACTGTACTCTGACATTTACTTATACGTGAGAGGAAATGCCAGCTGCTCTCAGTTGCCAGCTTACAGCTAAATCAGCCTGGAAAAACGAAGGTAGGTTGCATGTGCTCCTGAGAAAATACAAATGATGATGGTTCCTAAACCATGATGATAATGCTGGAGCAGTGGTATGAATGAATGGGAAAGTGTTGGTACCTGGGGATGAAGTCTATATCCTTGGGGTAAAATCAGACTCTAAACTGACTATTAAAAACCACGCTGTAAATCTTCCAAACAAGGTGACTAGGAAGCTTACAGCACTTCAACATGTCTCGGTAGAGGATGCAAGATTCTGTACAAGGCACAAGGATGCTCACACATCGAGTATGCTCCACTTTCTTGAATTGTCTGCCCCCATTCTCATCTGCGACTTCTTGACCGAGTAGAGAACGGAGCAAGACTACTCATCTCTCGCCTGAACCCAGTTTAGTCAGATCCGTCATTTCAGCAGAACCTACAAACACAGGAGGGATGTAGGCGGCCTTACTCTTATGTACAAGGTCAATACTGTCGAAATACCACACTTGGCTCCACTCCAAAGGCAGCGAGAAGTGAGCTTTTACACAACAAGACGGGTAGCAAGCAGTAGCAACTACACTCTGACCGTACCCTTCTCCATATTCTTTCTTTCAACACACCAGCCGTATCCCACCGAGGCGGGGTGGCCCAAAAGGAAAAACGAAAGTTTCTCCTTTTACATTTAGTAATATATACAGGAGAAGAGGTTACTAGCCCCTTGCTCCCGGCATTTTAGTTGCCTCCTACAACACGCATGGCTTACGGAGGAAGAATTCTGTTCCACTTCCCCATGGAGGTAAGAGAAAATAAAGAACAAGAACTAGTAAGAAAATATTAGAAAACCCAGAGGGGTGTGTATATATATGCTTGTACATGTATGTGTAGTGTGACCTAAGTGTAAGTAGAAGTAGCAAGACATACCTGAAATCTTGCATATTTATGAGACAGAAAAAAAGGACACCAACAATCCTACCATCATGTAAAACAATTACAGGCTTCTGTTTTACACTCACTTGGCAGGACGGTAGTACCTCCCTGGGTGGCTGCTGTCTACCAACCTACTACCTACTACCTTCTCCATATTGTTCGTACAATATTACATCAAAGAAATGAAGTCAGCTGACCAAATGAAATCGCTGACTTTCAAATGAGCTGATGTAGGTAACAGCTTTTAGCGTGTAAATAAAGTTAGGTACCCTAAACCTAACCCTGTAAAACCCTGTGTAAGAAAGAGAAAGAGAGAGAGAACCTATCCTTATAAAACCCTTTGTAAAAGAGACAGAGAAAAAGAGAGAGAAAGAGAGAGAGAGAGAGAGAAAGAGAAAGAGAAAGAGAGAATATTCATTTGAGGTGTTGTCTAAGATAACAGCAGACGCGGAGATTGTTTAATTTTAATTAGATACGCCTCAAGGTGATTAATATTAAGGCTCAAATATTTTAGTAATTCCTTTGGTTTAAAGATGAGGGAAATGCGTGTTAAAATTAGTGTTGACTTAGAGGACAGAAGCTAATAACTTCAAGATGAAAGAAGCATCATACGAAGCATTAGGGGAAGCAGGAGAATAAGACGAAGCAAAAAAAAGAAGAAAAAGAGGCAGAGGAGGAGTCCATACAAAGTACTGTCAACAATAACGAAGATAAGGTACATGTTAACTCACTTTTATTGGGACATAATTTCGCTCTACACAGTGAAAAACAATGTCTCAATAAAAGCTTATTCTGTAACCTTTGTATTTTCTTAAAAAATATATATATATATATATATATATATATATATATATATATATATATATATATATATATATATATATATATATATATTTTAAAATCCACCACTCGATATGCCGAAAATAATCACAGCAAAATACACAAACTAACTTAACAGCAAAATATACATGCTAACATCACAAACTTGACAGCAACACACACAAACTAACTTCACAAATATAAGAATACCGTCGAAGAGCTTATAGTAAGATACATTGTTGAGTATGAAGAGCCAGTGTGGAGCCCTCGCACGGAAAAAAAGTGAAACTCTAGAAATTCCAAAGAACTCAACCCAAACTGCCAGAACGGAGGAGAAAATGGGATAGAGTTATATCTCCCATTACCCTAAGAACCAAAAAAATATGAGGACAGGAAATGCTTTCGAGAATACACAAGGTAGACATATGTTACATATAGACATACATATGTAACATATGTATGTCTATATGTAACACATGTATGTTGTATCGATAGTGTGTGTGTGTGTGTGTGTGTGTGTGTGTGTGTGTGTGTGTGTGTGTGTGTGTGTGTGTGTGTGTGTGTGTGTGTGTGTGTGTATGTGTATGTGTGTCAGAAGAGTTGGGTATAATCATAACCATAATTTTCAAAGGAGTGGAGGGTAAGCCAGTGGAAGGCCTCGGTCAGATAACCAAAAGTTCCAGCTGCGAGTCGTCATATGACTAACACTCGCGTCAGGAAACACTTGTCCTGTTTCTGACTTTGTCCTGTGAAAGTCCCAGTTCACTTTTATGGAGAAAGTCGAAAAAACTAAATACGCCCATTACACGCAACAGTTTAGAATTTCGCATCTAATTAGCGTCACCCTTCCACGTTGATGACTTGATGCTGCAACTTCTGCAACCCTCAAGGAAGGTTCCTTGATGCTGGTGAGGGGCTCTTGATCTAGGGAACTGGATCTGTGCTCCAGTTCCCTGAGTTAAACCTGAATACCTTCCATCCCTCCCCCAAGCACTGTATAATCCTATGGGTTTAGTGCTTCCCCCTTGATTATAATAATAATAATAATGCAACTTCTGCAACTTAAAGTGTGTGTGTATTTAAAATACTCACCTCCTTATTATATTTAAAAAGATTTCAGATTTGGTCTATGTCCCAATTTTCAATTTTTATTGAAAATACATATTAGTTTCTATATGATGACTTGTAAATACCTTTCTTGATTCCTTTCAAATCTTCAAAGCAAATATTTAACTGTATTATCAACTTATGCCGCACTCTGCACTATTCCAACCGCGTGCTTTGAGAGACCAAAATACATTAATAATATTACTTCCATTATTATATATTTAACTGCCTGCATCCTGAGCTCTTTACGACCGATGATTATGCTCTTAAAAACCTCAGTGGGTATTTACATTGATTTCAAAGTGGTTTTTATTGTTATTGGTGCAGAGAATAACAATGTCATGTTTATATGGATGAAAAGGGCCCATGTGCAACACCTGGTTGTCTTTACTGTGAAGACGTTTCGCCAATCAGTAGCTTTTCCAATTCGTTGCAGAGATTATGAACTTGAGATAGTGGAAGATGGGGTAATCAGTCCCTCAACCTTGATAGGATTCAAACCTGAGACAGTCTAAGCTGAAGTAATCAGTCCTTCAGCCTTAATAGGATTCGAATCAGAGACTGTGGGAAACGAGGCAATCAGTCCTTCAGCCATGATAGGATTCCAACCGGAGATAGTGGGAGAAGAGACAATCAGTCCCTTAGCCATGATAGGATTCCAACCGGAGATAGTGGGAGAAGAAGCAATCAGTCCCTTAGCCATGATAGGATTCCAACCGGAGATAGTGGGAGAAGAAGCAATCAGTCCCTCAGCCGGGACAGATAATCGCCACTCCCGACAAAACAGGTCAGTACTAACAAGGTTAGTTTCTATGCAAATCGACAGTAACAAAAAATTGCGAAAAGGGGGAAATATAGAAGAAATATTTTTGATCAATTAGACTGTGTCCACAGAGTTTTTAAACATCAATTTAGAAAAAAATATCCAAACTTCAAAATTCTTACTTTCATTGATGTATAAACATTTAAAATAAGTTGAAAAACATTGTCACAAGTAGGGACAGGTAATTAATTTGATAATTAGGTGTTTATCGTTCAGTAATAGGTATCCTCAGGTACGCTCAGGTATCCTGAAGCATCCTAAGGTATCATCAGGCATTCTCAGGAATCTTCAGGTATCCTCAAGCACCCTAGGGTATCCTCAGGTATCCTCAGGCATTCTCAGGTATCTTCAGGTATCCTCAAGCATTCTAGGGTATCCTCAGGCATTCTCAGGTATCCTCAAGCATCCTAGGGTATCCTCAGGCATTCTCAGGTGTCCTCAAGCATCCTAGGGTATCCTCAGGCATTCTCAGATATCCTCAAGCATCCTAGGGTATCCTCAGGCATTCTCAGGTATCCTCAAGCAGCCTAGGGTATCCTCAAGCATCCTAGGGTATCCTCAGGTATCCTAAAGCATCCTAGGGTATCCTCAGGCATTCTCTGGTATCCTCAAGCATGCTAGGGTATCCTCAGGCATTATCAGGTATCCTCAAGCATCCTAGGGTATCCTTAGGCATTCTCAGGTATCCTCAAGCATCCTAGAGTATCCTCAGGCATTCTCAGGTATCCTCAAGCATCCTAGGGTATCCTCAGGCATTCTCAGGTATCCTCAAGCATCCTAGGGTATCCTCAGACATTCTCAGGTATCCTCAAGCATCCTAGGGTATCCTCAGGCATTCTCAGGTATCCTCAAGCATCCTAGGGTATCCTCAAGCATTCTCATGTATCCTCAAGCATCCTAGGGTATCCTCAGGCATTCTCAGGTATCCTCAAGCATCCTAGGGTATCCTCAGGCATTCTCAGGTATCCTCAAGCATCCTAGGGTATCCTCAGGCATTCTCAGGTATCCTCAAGCATCCTAGGGTATCCTCAGGCATTCTCAGGTATCCTCAGGCATTCTCAGGTATCCTCAAGCATCCTAGGGTATCCTCAGGCATTCTCAGGTATCCTCAGGCATTCTCAGGTATCCTCAAGCATCCTAGGGTATCCTCAGGCATTCTCAGGTATCCTCAAGCATCCTAGGGTATCCTCAGGCATTCTCTGGTATCCTCAAGCATCCTAGGGTATCCTCAGGCATTCTCTGGTATCCTCAAGCATCCTATGGTATCCTCAGGTATCTTAAACCTCAACCATATAACGTTTCCAATGCTCACACATAACACAGCCCTAAATTTTTACTAAGGGATTGAACACCTTTAAATCAAGGTTTAGGGACTGATCACCTTTCCTCCCTTTTTTTATCTTCCTTTCTATCTCTCTCTCCTTTTCCTACCCATTACCTTCAACCTCACCCTTCGCAACACCCTCACCCATTTCCTTACTCCCCCTCACCCATTTCCTTACTCCCCCTCACCCATTTCCTTACTCCCCCTCACCCATTTCCTTACTCCCCCTTACCCATTTCCTTACTCCCCCTCACCCATTTCCTTACTCCCCCCTCACCCATTTCCTTACTCCCCCCTCACCCATTTCCTTACTCCCCCCTCACCCATTTCCTTACTCCCCCTCACCCATTTCCTTACTCCCCCTCACCCATTTCCTTACTCCCCCTCACCCATTTCCTTACTCCCCCTCACCCATTTCCTTACTCCCCCTCACCCATTTCCTTACTCCCCCTCACCCATTTCCTTACTCCCCCTTACCCATTTCCTTACTCCCCCTCACCCATTTCCTTTCCCCCCCCTCACCCATTTCCTTACTCCCCCTCACCCATTTCCTTACTCCCCCCTCACCCATTTCCTTACTCCCCCCTCACCCATTTCTTTACTCCCCCCTCACCCATTTCCTTACTCCCCCTCACCCATTTCCTTACTCCCCCTTACCCATTTCCTTACTCCCCCCTCACCCATTTCCGTACTCCCCCCTCACCCATTTCTTTACTCCCCCTTACCCATTTCCTTACTCCCCCATCACCCATTTCCTTACTCCCCCTCACCCATTTCTTTACTCCCCCTTACCCATTTCCTTACTCCCCCCTCACCCATTTCCTTACTCCCCCTCACCCATTTCCTTACTCCCCCTTACCCATTTCCTTACTCCCCCCTCACCCATTTCCTTACTCCCCCCTCACCCATTTCTTTACTCCCCCTTACCCATTTCCTTACTCCCCCCTCACCCATTTCCTTACTCCCCCTCACCCATTTCCTTACCCCCCCTTACCCATTTCCTTACTCCCCCCTCACCCATTTCCTTACTCCCCCCTCACCCATTTCTTTACTCCCCCTTACCCATTTCCTTACTCCCCCCTCACCCATTTCCTTACTCCCCCTCACCCATTTCCTTACTCCCCCTTACCCATTTCCTTACTCCCCCCTCACCCATTTCCTTACTCCCCCTCACCCATTTCCTTACTCCCCCTCACCCATTTCCTTACTCCCCCTCACCCATTTCCTTACTCCCCCTCACCCATTTCCTTACTCCCCCTCACCCATTTCCTTACTCCCCCCTCACCCATTTCTTTACTCCCCCTTACCCATTTCCTTACTCCCCCCTCACCCATTTCCTTACTCCCCCTCACCCATTTCCTTACTCCCCCTCACCCATTTCCTTACTCCCCCTCACCCATTTCCTTACTCCCCCTCACCCATTTCCTTACTCCCCCTCACCCATTTCCTTACTCCCCCTCACCCATTTCCTTACTCCCCCTCACCCATTTCCTTACTCCCCCTCACCCATTTCCTTACTCCCCCCTCACCCATTTCCTTACTCCCCCCTCACCTATTCCATACTATCCCTGTGTATGAGAATCGCATCAAGTGTTGAGATGAGTGACTGAGCAAGTGCAGCTATTTATCTTGTGGCCCTGAAACATCAATGGTGGTAGGGATGGTAGGGATGGTAGTAGTAATGGTAGGGATGGTAGTAGTAATGGTAGGGATGGTAGTAGTAATGGTAGGGTTGGTAGTAGTAATGGTAGGGTTGGTAGTAGTAATGGTAGGGATGGTAGTAGTAATGGTAGGGATGGTAGTAGTAATGGTAGGGTTGGTAGTAGTAATGGTAGGGTTGGTAGTAGTAATGGTAGGGTTGGTAGTAGTAATGGTAGGGATGGTAGTAGTAATGGTAGGGATGGTAGTGGTAATGGTAGGGATGGTAGTAGTAATGGTAGGGATGGTAGTAGTAATGGTAGGGTTGGTAGTAGTAATGGTAGGGATGGTAGTGGTAATGGTAGGGATGGTAGTGGTAATGGTAGGGATGGTAGTAGTAATGGTAGGGATGGTAGTAGTAATGGTAGGGATGGTAGTAGTAATGGTAGGGATGGTAGTGGTAATGGTAGGGTTGGTAGTAGTAATGGTAGGGATGGTAGTAGTAATGGTAGGGATGGTAGTGGTAATGGTAGGGATGGTAGTAGTAATGGTAGGGATGGTAGTGGTAATGGTAGGGATGGTAGTAGTAATGGTAGGGATGGTAGTGGTAATGGTAGGGATGGTAGTAGTAATGGTAGGGATGGTAGTAGTAATGGTAGGGATGGTAGTAGTAATGGTAGGGTTGGTAGTAGTAATGGTAGGGATGGTAGTAGTAATGGTAGGGATGGTAGTAGTAATGGTAGGGATGGTAGTAGTAATGGTAGGGATGGTAGTGGTAATGGTAGGGATGGTAGTGGTAATGGTAGGGTTGGTAGTGGTAATGGTAGGGATGGTAGTGGTAATGGTAGGGATGGTAGTAGTAATGGTAGGGTTGGTAGTAGTAATGGTAGGATTGGTAGTAGTAATGGTAGGGATGGTAGTAGTAATGGTAGGGATGGTAGTGGTAATGGTAGGGATGGTAGTGGTAATGGTAGGGATGGTAGTAGTAATGGTAGGGTTGGTAGTAGTAATGGTAGGGATGGTAGTGGTAATGGTAGGGATGGTAGTAGTAATGGTAGGGTTGGTAGTAGTAATGGTAGGGTTGGTAGTAGTAATGGTAGGGATGGTAGTGGTAATGGTAGGGATGGTAGTAGTAATGGTAGGGTTGGTAGTAGTAATGGTAGGGTTGGTAGTAGTAATGGTAGGGATGGTAGTAGTAATGGTAGGGATGGTAGTGGTAATGGTAGGGATGGTAGTGGTAATGGTAGGGATGGTAGTAGTAATGGTAGGGTTGGTAGTAGTAATGGTAGGGATGGTAGTGGTAATGGTAGGGATGGTAGTAGTAATGGTAGGGTTGGTAGTAGTAATGGTAGGGTTGGTAGTAGTAATGGTAGGGATGGTAGTGGTAATGGTAGGGATGGTAGTAGTAATGGTAGGGTTGGTAGTAATGGTAGGGTTGGTAGTAGTAATGGTAGGGATGGTAGTGGTAATGGTAGGGATGGTAGTAGTAATGGTAGGGTTGGTAGTAGTAATGGTAGGGATGGTAGTAGTAATGGTAGGGTTTGTAGTAGTAATGGTAGGGTTGGTAGTAGTAATGGTAGGGTTGGTAGTAGTAATGGTAGGGTTGGTAGTAGTAATGGTAGGGATGGTAGTAGTAATGGTAGGGTTGGTAGTAGTAATGGTAGGGTTGGTAGTAGTAATGGTAGGGATGGTAGTAGTAATGGTAGGGATGGTAGTAGTAATGGTAGGGTTGGTAGTAGTAATGGTAGGGTTGGTAGTAGTAATGGTAGGGATGGTAGTAGTAATGGTAGGGTTGGTAGTAGTAATGGTAGGGTTGGTAGTAGTAATGGTAGGGATGGTAGTAGTAATGGTAGGGTTGGTAGTAGTAATGGTAGGGTTGGTAGTAGTAATGGTAGGGATGGTAGTAGTAATGGTAGGGTTGGTAGTAGTAATGGTAGGGTTGGTAGTAGTAATGGTAGGGATGGTAGTAGTAATGGTAGGGTTGGTAGTAGTAATGGTAGGGATGGTAGTAGTAATGGTAGGGTTGGTAGTAGTAATGGTAGGGTTGGTAGTAGTAATGGTAGGGATGGTAGTAGTAATGGTAGGGTTGGTAGTAGTAATGGTAGGGTTGGTAGTAGTAATGGTAGGGATGGTAGTAGTAATGGTAGGGTTGGTAGTAGTAATGGTAGGGTTGGTAGTAGTAATGGTAGGGATGGTAGTAGTAATGGTAGGGTTGGTAGTAGTAATGGTAGGGTTGGTAGTAGTAATGGTAGGGATGGTAGTAGTAATGGTAGGGATGGTAGTAGTAATGGTAGGGTTGGTAGTAGTAATGGTAGGGTTGGTAGTAGTAATGGTAGGGATGGTAGTAGTAATGGTAGGGTTGGTAGTAGTAATGGTAGGGATGGTAGTAGTAATGGTAGGGATGGTAGTAGTAATGGTAGGGATGGTAGTAGTAATGGTAGGGATGGTAGTAGTAATGGTAGGGTTGGTAGTAGTAATGGTAGGGTTGGTAGTAGTAATGGTAGGGTTGGTAGTAGTAATGGTAGGGTTGGTAGTAGTAATGGTAGGGTTCGTAGTAGTAATGGTAGGGTTGGTAGTAGTAATGGTAGGGTTGGTAGTAGTAATGGTAGGGATGGTAGTAGTAATGGTAGGGTTGGTAGTAGTAATGGTAGGGTTGGTAGTAGTAATGGTAGGGTTGGTAGTAGTAATGGTAGGGTTGGTAGTAGTAATGGTAGGGATGGTAGTAGTAATGGTAGGGATGGTAGTAGTAATGGTAGGGATGGTAGTGGTAATGGTAGGGTTGGTAGTAGTAATGGTAGGGTTGGTAGTAGTAATGGTAGGGTTGGTAGTAGTAATGGTAGGGTTGGTAGTAGTAATGGTAGGGTTGGTAGTAGTAATGGTAGGGTTGGTAGTAGTAATGGTAGGGTTGGTAGTAGTAATGGTAGGGTTGGTAGTAGTAATGGTAGGGTTGGTAGTAGTAATGGTAGGGATGGTAGTAGTAATGGTAGGGATGGTAGTAGTAATGGTAGGGTTGGTAGTAGTAATGGTAGGGATGGTAGTAGTAATGGTAGGGATGGTAGTAGTAATGGTAGGGTTGGTAGTAGTAATGGTAGGGATGGTAGTAGTAATGGTAGGGTTGGTAGTAGTAATGGTAGGGATGGTAGTAGTAATGGTAGGGATGGTAGTAGTAATGGTAGGGTTGGTAGTAGTAATGGTAGGGTTGGTAGTAGTAATGGTAGGGTTGGTAGTAGTAATGGTAGGGTTGGTAGTAGTAATGGTAGGGATGGTAGTAGTAATGGTAGGGTTGGTAGTAGTAATGGTAGGGTTGGTAGTAGTAATGGTAGGGTTGGTAGTAGTAATGGTAGGGTTGGTAGTAGTAATGGTAGGGTTGGTAGTAGTAATGGTAGGGTTGGTAGTAGTAATGGTAGGGATGGTAGTAGTAATGGTAGGGTTGGTAGTAGTAATGGTAGGGTTGGTAGTAGTAATGGTAGGGTTGGTAGTAGTAATGGTAGGGTTGGTAGTAGTAATGGTAGGGTTGGTAGTAGTAATGGTAGGGTTGGTAGTAGTAATGGTAGGGATGGTAGTAGTAATGGTAGGGTTGGTAGTAGTAATGGTAGGGTTGGTAGTAGTAATGGTAGGGTTGGTAGTAGTAATGGTAGGGTTGGTAGTAGTAATGGTAGGGTTGGTAGTAGTAATGGTAGGGTTGGTAGTAGTAATGGTAGGGTTGGTAGTAGTAATGGTAGGGTTGGTAGTAGTAATGGTAGGGTTGGTAGTAGTAATGGTAGGGTTGGTAGTAGTAATGGTAGGGATGGTAGTAGTAATGGTAGGGTTGGTAGTAGTAATGGTAGGGTTGGTAGTAGTAATGGTAGGGATGGTAGTAGTAATGATAGGGTTGGTAGTAGTAATGGTAGGGTTGGTAGTAGCGATGGTAGGGTTGGTAGTAATGGTAGGGTTGGTAGTGATGGTAGGGTTGGTAGTAATGGTAGGGATGGTAGTAATGGTAGGGATGGCAGTAATGATAGGGATGGTAGTAATGGTAGGGATGCTAGTAATGGTAGTAATAATGGTGGGGACGGTAGTAATGGTAAGGTTGGTAGTAGTAATGGTAGGGGTGGTAGTAATGATAGGGTTGGTAATAATAATGGTGGGGATGGTAGTAATGGTAGGGTTGGTAGTAATGGTAGGGTTGGTAGTAATGGTAGGGATGGTATTAGTGGTAGGGATGGTATTAATGGTAGGGATGGTATTAATGATAGGGTTGGTGGTAATGGTAGGGTTGGTAGTAATGGTAGGGATGGTATTAATGGTAGGGATGGTATTAATGATAGGGTTGGTAGTAATGGTAGGGTTGGTAGTAATGGTAGGGATGGTAGTAATGGTAAGGTTGGTAGTAGTAATGGTAGGGGTGGTAGTAATGATAGGGTTGGTAATAATAATGGTGGGGATGGTAGTAATGGTAGGGTTGGTAGTAATGGTAGGGTTGGTAGTAATGGTAGGGATGATATTAATGGTAGGGATGGTATTAATGATAGGGTTGGTAGTAATGGTAGGGTTGGTAGTAATGGTAGGGATGGTAGTAATGGTAAAGTTGGTAGTAGTAATGGTAGGGGTGGTAGTAATGATAGGGTTGGTAATAATAATGGTGGGGATGGTAGTAATGGTAGGGTTGGTAGTAATGGTAGGGTTGGTAGTAATGGTAGGGATGGTATTAATGGTAGGGATGGTATTAATGATAGGGTTGGTAGTAATGGTAGGGTTGGTAGTAATGGTAGGGACGGTAGTAATAATGGTGAGGATGGTCGTAGTTATGGTAGGGATGACATTAGTAATGGTAGGGATGGTAGTAGCAATAGTAGGGATGGTAGTAGTAGTAATGGTAGGGATGGTAGTAGTAATGGTAGGGATGGTAGTAGCAATGGTAGGGATGGTAGGAGTTATGGTGGAGTTGGTGGCAGTTGTGGTAGAGAGGGTGGTATCTGGTAACTGACACTACTGAAGTTTATCAGCTCAGGCTGACACTACTGAAGTCTACCAGCTCAGGCTGACACTACTGTAGTTTACCAGTTCAGGCTGACACTGTAGTTTACCAGCTCAGGCTGACACTACTGTAGTTTACCAGCTCAGGCTGACACTACTGTAGTTTACCAGCTCAGGCTGACACTACTGTAGTTTACCAGCTCAGGCTGACACTACTGTAGTTTACCAGCTCAGGCTGACACTACTGAAGTTTACCAGCTCAGGCTGACACTACTGAAGTTTACCAGCTCAGGCTGACACTACTGAAGTTTACCAGCTCAGGCTGACACTACTGAAGTTTACCAGCTCAGGTTGACACTACTGTAGTTTACCAGCTCAGGCTGACACTACTGTAGTTTACCAGCTCAGGCTGACACTACCGTAGTTTACCAGCTCAGGCTGACACTACTGTAGTTTACCAGCTCAGGCTGACACTACTGTAGTTTACCAGCTCAGGATGACACTACTAAAGTTTACCAGCTCAGGCTGACACTACTGTAGTTTACCAGCTCAGGCTGACACTACTGAAGTCTACCAGCTCAGGCTGACACTACTGTAGTTTACCAGCTCAGGTTGACACTACTGTAGTTTACCAGGTCAGGCTGACACTACTGTAGTTTACCAGCTCAGGCTGACACTACTGTAGTTTACCAGCTCAGGCTGACACTACTGTAGTTTACCAGCTCAGGCTGACACCACTGTAGTTTACCAGCTCAGGCTGACACTGTAGTTTACCAGCTCAGGCTGACACTGTAGTTTACCAGCTCAGGCTGACACTACTGTAGTTTACCAGCTCAGGCTGACACTGTAGTTTACCAGCTCAGGCTGACACTACTGTAGTTTACCAGCTCAGGCTGACACTACTGTAGTTTACCTGCTCAGGCTGACACTGTAGTTTACCAGCTCAGGCTGACACTACTGTAGTTTACCAGCTCAGGCTGACACTACTGAAGTCTACCAGCTCAGGCTGACACTACTGTAGTTTACCAGCTCAGGCTGCTCAGGCTGACACTACTGTAGTTTACCAGCTCAGGCTGACACTACTGTAGTTTACCAGCTCAGACTGACACTACTGTAGTTTACCAGCTCAGGCTGACACTACTGTAGTTTACCAGCTCAGGCTGACACTACTGTAGTTTACCAGCTCAGGCTGACACTACTGTAGTTTACCAGCTCAGGCTGACACTACTGAAGTTAACCAGCTCAGGCTGACACTACTGAAGTTTACCAGCTCAGGCTGACACTACTGAAGTTTACCAGCTCATGCTGACACTACTGCAGTTTACCAGCTCAGGCTGACACTACTGTAGTTTACCAGCTCAGGCTGACACTACTGTAGTTTACCAGCTCAGGCTGACACTACTGTAGTTTACCAGCTCAGGCTGACACTACTGTAGTTTACCAGCTCAGGCTGACACTACTGTAGTTTACCAGGTCAGGCTGACACTACTGTAGTTTACCAGCTCAGGTTGACACTACTGAAGTTTACCAGCTCAGGCTGACACTACTGTAGTTTACCAGCTCAGGCTAACACTACTGTAGTTTACCAGCTCAGGCTGACACTACTGAAGTTTACCAGCTCAGGCTGACACTACTGTAGTTTACCAGCTCAGGTTGACACTACTGAAGTTTACCAGCTCAGGCTAACACTACTGAAGTTTACCAGCTCAGGCTGACACTACTGTAGTTTACCAGCTCAGGCTGACACTACTGTAGTTTACCAGCTCAGGCTAACACTACTGAAGTTTACCAGCTCAGGCTGACACTACTGAAGTTTACCAGCTCAGGCTGACACTACTGTAGTTTACCAGCTCAGGCTGACACTACTGTAGTTTACCAGCCCAGGCTGACACTACTGTAGTTTACCAGCTCAGGCTGACACTACTGAAGTTTACCAGCTCATGCTGACACTACTGCAGTTTACCAGCTCAGGCTGACACTACTGTAGTTTACCAGCTCAGGCTGACACTACTGTAGTTTACCAGCTCAGGCTGACACTACTGTAGTTTACCAGCTCAGGCTGACACTACTGTAGTTTACCAGCTCAGGCTGACACTACTGTAGTTTACCAGCTCAGGCTGACACTACTGTAGTTTACCAGCTCAGGTTGACACTACTGAAGTTTACCAGCTCAGGCTGACACTACTGTAGTTTACCAGCTCAGGCTAACACTACTGTAGTTTACCAGCTCAGGCTGACACTACTGAAGTTTACCAGCTCAGGCTGACACTACTGTAGTTTACCAGCTCAGGTTGACACTACTGAAGTTTACCAGCTCAGGCTAACACTACTGAAGTTTACCAGCTCAGGCTGACACTACTGTAGTTTACCAGCTCAGGCTGACACTACTGTAGTTTACCAGCTCAGGCTAACACTACTGAAGTTTACCAGCTCAGGCTGACACTACTGAAGTTTACCAGCTCAGGCTGACACTACTGTAGTTTACCAGCTCAGGCTGACACTACTGTAGTTTACCAGCCCAGGCTGACACTACTGTAGTTTACCAGCTCAGGCTGACACTACTGTAGTTTACCAGCTCAGGCTGACACTACTGTAGTTTACCAGCTCAGGCTGACACTACTGTAGTTTACCAGCTCAGGCTGACACTACTGTAGTTTACCAGCTCAGGCTGACACAATTCATTACCTCATGCATGAAAGTTGCATGTTGCGGGACTAGACGTACCAACCATGTATCAATCATGTACAACACTGTGTTGCGTTTCTGGTAATGTTAGTGTGTTGGTGAAAGTGTTGCTGGTGGTGTGGTGGTCACGGTGTGTTGGTGAAAGTGTTGCTTGTGGTGTGGTGGTCACGGTGTGTTGGTGAAAGTGGTGCTGGTGGTGTGGTGGTCACGGTGTGTTGGTGAAAGTGTTGCTGGTGGTGTGGTGGTCACGGTGTGTTGGTGAAAGTGGTGCTGGTGGTGTGGTGGTCACGGTGTGTTGGTGAAAGTGTTGCTGGTGGTGTGGTGGTCACGGTGTGTTGGTGAAAGTGGTGCTGGTGGTGTGGTGGTCACGGCGTGTTGGTGAAAGTGTTGCTGGTGGTGTGGTGGTCACGGTGTGTTGGTGAAAGTGTTGCTGGTGGTGTGGTGGTCACGGTGTGTTGGTGAAAGTGTTGCTGGTGGTGTGGTGGTCACGGTGTGTTGGTGAAAGTGTTGCTGGTGGTGTGGTGGTCACGGTGTGTTGGTGAAAGTGGTGCTGGTGGTGTGGTCACGGTGTGTTGGTGAAAGTGGTGCTGGTGGTGTGGTGGTCACGGTATGTTGGTGAAAGTGGTGCTGGTGGTGTGGTAGTCATGGTGTCTTGGTGAAAGTGTTGCTGGTGGTGTGGTGGTCACGGTATGTTGGTGAAAGTGATGCTGGTGGTGTGGTAGTCATGGTGTGTTGGTGAAAGTGTTGCTGGTGGTGTGGTGGTCACGGTGTGTTGGTGAAAGTGTTGCTGGTGGTGTGGTGGTCACGGTGTGTTGGTGAAAGTGTTGCTGGTGGTGTGGTGGTCACGGTGTGTTGGTGAAAGCGTTGCTGGTGGTGTGGTGGTCACGGTCTGTTGGTGAAAGTGTTGCTGGTGGTGTGGTGGTCACGGTGTGTTGGTGAAAGTGTTGCTGGTGGTGTGGTGGTCACGGTATGTTGGTGAAAGTGGTGCTGGTGGTGTGGTAGTCATGGTGTGTTGGTGAAAGTGTTGCTGGTGGTGTGGTGGTCACGGTGTGTTGGTGAAAGTGGTGCTGGTGGTGTGGTCACGGTGTGTTGGTGAAAGTGTTGCTGGTGGTGTGGTGGTCACGGTGTGTTGGTGAAAGTGTTGCTGGTGGTGTGGTGGTCACGGTCTGTTGGTGAAAGTGTTGCTGGTGGTGTGGTGGTCACGGTGTGTTGGTGAAAGTGTTGCTGGTGGTGTGGTGGTCACGGTGTGTTGGTGAAAGTGGTGCTAGTGGTGTGGTCACGGTGTGTTGGTGAAAGTGTTGCTGATCGTGTGAGTGCTGGAAAATGCGACAGTGTGACAGAGTTTGATGATGGTGTTAAAGATATGGTAGTGATGTGAAGGTGTTGGATTTGCAGTATAGTGAGGGTGTGTTAGTGTGTTGGAGAGAGTGAAGGTGATGGTGTGGCAGCATAGGTGGTGTGGCAGCGTAGGTGATGGTGTGGCAGCGTAGGTGATGGTGTGGCAGCGTAGGTGATGGTGTGGTAGTATAGGTGATGGTGTGGCTGCGTAGGTGTAGCAGCGTAGGTGGTGTGGCAACGTAGGTAGTGTGGCAGTATAGGTGATGGTGTGGCAGCGTAGGTGATGGTGTGGCAGCGTAGGTGATGGGGTGGCAGTGTAGGTGATGGTGTAGCAACGTAGTTGATGGTGTGGTAGTATAGGTGATGGTGTGGCTGCGTAGGTGGTGTAGCAGCGTAGGTGGTGTAGCAGCGTAGGTGGTGTGGCAGCTTAGGTGATGGTGTGGCAGGATAGGTGATGGTGTGGCAGTATAGATGATGGTGTGGCAGCGTAGGTGGTGTGGCAGCGTAGGTGATGGTGTGGCAGCGTAGGTGATGGTGTAGCAACGTAGGTGATGGGGCGGCAGCGTAGGTGACGGTGTGGCAGCGTAGGTGATGGGGTGGCAGCGTATGTGATGGGGTGGCAGCGTAGGTGATAGGGTGGCAGCTTAGGTGATGGGGTGGCAGCGTAGGTGACGGTGTGGCAGCGTAGGTGACGGTGTGGCAGCGTAGGTGGTGTGGCAGCGTAGGTGATGGTGTTGCAGTGTAGGTGATGGGGTGGCAGCGTAGGTGATGGGGTGGCAGCGTAGGTGGTGTGGCAACGTAGGTGATGGGGTGGCACCGTAGGTGATGGTGTAGCAGCGTAGGTGATGGGGTGGCAGCGTAGGTGATAGGGTGGCAGCGTAGGTGATGGTGTGGCAGCGAAGGTGATGGTGTGGCAGCGTAGGTGATGGTGTAGCAGCGTAGGTGATGGTGTGGCAGCGTAGGTGATGGGGTGGCAGCGTAGGTGATGGTGTAGCAGCGTAGGTGATGGTGTGGCAGCGTAGGTGATGGTGTGGCAGCGTAGGTGATGGTGTAGCAAGGTAGGTGATGGTGTGGCAGCGTAGGTGATGGTGTAGCAGCGTAGGTGATGGTGTGGCAGCGTAGGTGGTGGTGTAGGAACGTAGGTGATGGTGTGGCAGCGTAGGTGATGGTGTGGCAGCGTAGGTGATGGTGTGGCAGCTTAGGTGATGGTGTAGCAGCGTAGGTGATGGTGTGGCAGCGTAGGTGGTGTAGCAGCGTAGGTGATGGTGTGGCAGCGTAGGTGATGGTGTGGCAGCGTAGGTGATGGTGTGGCAGCGTAGGTGATGGTGTAGCAACGTAGGTGATGGGGTGGCAGCGTAGGTGATGGTGTGGCAGCGTAGGTGATGGTGTAGCAGCGTAGGTGGTGTGGCAGCGTAGGTGATGGTGTAGCAGCGTAGGTGATGGTGTGGCAGCGTAGG
Organism: Cherax quadricarinatus; assembly: GCF_038502225.1. Classification (NCBI taxonomy): domain Eukaryota; kingdom Metazoa; phylum Arthropoda; class Malacostraca; order Decapoda; family Parastacidae; genus Cherax; species Cherax quadricarinatus. The sequence goes on from NC_091378.1 coordinate 6,905,975, forward strand.
TGATGGTGTAGCAACGTAGGTGATGGTGTAGCAGCGTAGGTGATGGTGTAGCAACGTAGGTGATGGTGTAGCAGCGTAGGTGATGGTGTAGCAACGTAGGTGGTGTGGCAGCGGAGGTGATGGTGTAGCAGCGTAGGTGATGGTGTGGCAGCGTAGGTGATGGTGTGGCAGCGTAGGTGGTGTGGCAGCGTAGGTGATGGTGTAGCAACGTAGGTGGTGTGGCAGCGTAGGTGATGGTGTAGCAGCGTAGGTGATGGTGTGGCAGCGTAGGTGGTGGTGTAGGAACGTAGGTGATGGTGTGGCAGCGTAGGTGGTGTGGCAGCGTAGGTGATGGTGTGGCAGCTTAGGTGATGGTGTAGCAGCGTAGGTGATGGTGTGGCAGCGTAGGTGGTGTAGCAGCGTAGGTGATGGTGTGGCAGCGTAGGTGATGGTGTGGCAGCGTAGGTGATGGTGTGGCAGCGTAGGTGATGGTGTGGCAGCGTAGGTGATGGTGTAGCAACGTAGGTGATGTGGTGGCAGCGTAGGTGGTGTGGCAGCGTAGGTGATGGTGTGGCAGCGTAGGTGATGGTGTAGCAGCGTAGGTGATGGTGTGGCAGCGTAGGTGATGGTGTAGCAGCGTAGGTGATGGTGTGGCAGCGTAGGTGATGGTGTAGCAGCGTAGGTGATGGTGTGGCAGCGTAGGTGATGGTGTGGCAGCGTAGGTGATGGTGTGGCAGCGTAGGTGATGGTGTAGCAACGTAGGTGATGGTGTGGCAGCGTAGGTGATGGTGTAGCAGCGCAGGTGGTGTGGCAGCGTAGGTGATGGTGTAGCAGCGTAGGTGATGGTGTGGCAGCGTAGGTGATGGTGTAGCAACGTAGGTGATGGGGTGGCAGCGTAGGTGATGGTGTAGCAACGTAGGTGATGGTGTAGCAGCGTAGGTGATGGTGTAGCAACGTAGGTGATGGTGTAGCAACGTAGGTGATGGTGTAGCAGCGTAGGTGATGGTGTAGCAACGTAGGTGATGGTGTAGCAGCGTAGGTGATGAGTTCAATATTATTGTGCTGAAAGCACATATCACATTCATAATTCTTAAGTACCGTCAGGTACATTAACATTTAATAAGATATTACAAATATGTACAAGTGTGTGTATGCATGTAAGTGCTCTTAAGTAGTTAGCTATGTCTCAAGACTCGAATATGACTTAAACAAGTGACTGACAAAGTCCTCAAATAAACTAACTTCTTGACCGACTGGCAACCCGAACAGTCTGCTTGAACAACAAAGAATGCTAAGCCCAATAGCAATGCAATATCAAGCGACTGCGACACAGAATCAGGAACAAGGAGATAATATAACGACACTAAGTAGGGACCATCAGCAGATCCTCCACAAAAGTTACAAAACTCCCATAATACTGAATCTATGTTCAGCATAGGTAAAACTGTGACTGTGACAATACACAGGAACCAGTACAAAATTAGGTCAGAAGCTATAGCTAAGGACCTGAGATGTTCAGAGTGTCAATGTGACACACAACCTCAGTACAACGTCGAAAATCACAAAGTCTTTACAATGTTCTGTGAACAAAGTTCTACAGAACTAACAAGAATAATGAGACATACAATCTGTCCAACCACCAAGCGAGTCTAGAGCAGACTGACTACTACACGAGAGGTGAGGACACCCCCCCCTCGATCACGTGATAGCTACGTGGACAACTGCAGCTCAGAAGCAGGCAGTATAACGAGCGACAAGCGATAATTACAGTAGTTTAACAATCAAGACTAACTGAGCACAATTTATATACATCCTAACAACATAAGCTAAATAACAATATAACAGTCAAATAATAATATAAAGTCATACATTTACGATTTAGCTATTATCGCAAATATAAGCAATATAAAATTAAATGAAAAGGTAATATACATTATATATACATAATAATCATTGTAACCCATTCAGGGGTTGCAACAGTGATGGTGTGGGAGCGGTAAGCAGATGCCTGAATATCAACGAGACACAGCAATATTGCTACCTTGTTCAGCCAGGTGTTGGACTCCTCCTTACAAGCAACACACTGACAGATACGGTACATCAGATGTCCTAGATGAATAACACACATGTGCAACACTTGGGCATCTTTACCGAGGAGACCTTTCGCCAACTTCCTACTCATTTATATACACGAGATAATCAACTCTATACACAGAACAATCAATTTTAATATAAATAATATTCTGAAACTCTTCCTGTACAGCAGCAACACAACTCACACAACATAACACAAGACAAATATATCTCATATTCCCTGTGTTCAACTCAAGTAAAATCTCAATGTGTAAAAAAGGCCCCAAGTTTCCAACTCTCTGCCTTAAGCTTCCAAGAGTTCCAGTCTCTGTCATCCACTTCAGAGACTCCTCCTCACATTAATGCCATAATTCTTGACGACAGTATACTATGTTAGACAAATTCTTAAGCCTGCTTGTTTTACCCACTCCCTGTTCTTCTTAAGCCTGCTTGTTTTACCCACTCCCTGTTCTTCTTAAGCCTGCTTGTTTTACCCACTCCCTGTTCTTCTTAAGCCTGCTTGTTTTACCCAATCCCTGTTCTTCTTAAGCCTGCTTATTTTACCCACTCCCTGTTCTTCTCTTTACAGCTTTCTTAAGGCTGCTTGTTTTACCCATTCCCTGTTCTTCTCTTTACAGCTTTCTTAAGGCTGCTTGTTTTACCCACTCCCTGTTCTTCTTAAGCCTGCTTGTTTTACCCACTCCCTGTTCTTCTCTTTACAGCTTTCTTAAGGCTGCTTGTTTTACCCACTCCCTGTTCTTCTTAAGCCTGCTTGTTTTACCCACTCCCTGTTCTTCTCTTCACAGCTTTCTTAAGGCTGCTTGTTTTACCCACTCCCTGTTCTTCTTTTCAGTTTTTTCTTTTAACTCCAAAAATAATCATAACCATAATTTTTAAAAGGGGGGATGGGTAAGCCAGTGCAAGGCCTCGATCAGGTGACCAAAAGCGCCAGCTGTGAGTCATCGTGTGACTAATGAACCGCGTCTGGAAACAATTGTCCTGTTTCCTAACACTGAGGTGATGGTGGTGACAGTTCTAACACTGAGGTGATGATGGTGACAGTTCTAACACTGAGGTGATGGTGGTGACAGTTCTAACACTGAGGTGATGGTGGTGACAGTTCTAACACTGAGGTGATGGTGGTGACAGTTCTAACACTGATGTGATGGTGGTGACAGTTCTAACACTGAGGTGATGGTGGTGACAGTACTGACACTGAGGTGATGGTGGTGACAGTTCTAACACTGAGGTGATGGTGGTGACAGTTCTAACACTGAGGTGATGGTGGTGACAGTTCTAACACTGAGGTGATGGTGGTGACAGTTCTAACACTGATGTGATGGTGGTGACAGTTCTAACACTGAGGTGATGGTGGTGACAGTACTGACACTGAGGTGATGGTGGTGACAGTTCTAACACTGAGGTGATGGTGGTGACAGTTCTAACACTGAGGTGATGGTGGTGACAGTTCTAACACTGAGGTGATGGTGGTGACAGTTCTAACACTGAGGTGATGGTGGTGACAGTTCTAAAACTGAGGTGATGGTGGTGACAGTTCTAACACTGAGGTGATGGTGGTGACAGTTCTAACACTGAGGTGATGGTGGTGACAGTTCTAACACTGAGGTGATGATGGTGACAGTTCTAACACTGAGGTGATGGTGGTGACAGTTCTAACACTGAGGTGATGATGGTGACAGTTCTAACACTGAGGTGATGGTGGTGACAGTTCTAACACTGAGGTGATGGTGGTGACAGTTCTAACACTGAGGTGATGGTGGTGACAGTACTGACAAACCTCACCTACCTTACAGCTGCTGCCCTGATCATTTCACAAAGCATTTCCCTGTCACACATTATCTCAAAGTCTGCAGAAATAATTCCTCACATGATCATAACCACAACATTCTATTTTGAATAGTAATTTTAAGTACTGTATTATTCTGCAAATTAATTGGCAACTTATATAAATTTTTAAGTTATCATTAATACCTCGTATCAAACCGTAAGAGGGGAAAAACTAATTCTCAAATATAGTATTGTTTTATGTTTGCCCGAAATGTTATGAAATCTATGAGCTTCAGGTTATTGTATAATAAGAGGTGAGGGATGTGAGGAGATGGAGATAACGATTGCTACAACGTCAACAACGTATCTTCATACATAGTAAACTGGTGCCCCCTTGTGGCTCAGCCAGGAAGTGAACAGTGGAAGCATAAAAAGTCTACATACCTGTTGTATTTGCTGGCTTGCATCGTTACAATTACAAGAGAGAGAGAGAGAGAGAGAGAGAGAGAGAGAGAGAGAGAGAGAGAGAGAGAGAGACAGACAGAGAGACAGAGACAGATAGACAGAGAGACAGAGAGAGACAGAGAGAGAGAGACAGAGAGAGAGACAGAGACAGATAGACAGAGAGACAGAGAGAGACAGAGAGAGAGAGACAGAGAGAGAGACAGAGAGAGACAGATAGACAGAGAGAGACAGAGAGACAGAGAGAGAGACAGAGAGAGACAGAGACAGACAGACAGACAGACAGAGATTAAAAAATGGTCCCTTTGATCTGTGATACATATGATTTCAAAGGCATGATGTTCGTACATGTTGAACTGCACGAAAGGCCCAACACGGCCGCCTTTTATAGTGAAATTATGAACAGAAATAATTGATCTAACAATTTCGTAAGGATGTTTATGACATTACTTTTGTTCAATAAAATAAGTCTACTGTTAATTATTTCACATTTCTGGGGGAGCCGCAAAACCGTAAGGGTCAAACAGCACCAGAAGGAACGGAATAGGAGAGGGGGGGGGGGCAGATTCGATCCCAGAGAGGAAAGGTAGCTCCAATTCCTGGGATCAGGAGCCATTCCCCGGTATCAAGACACCTTAATATGTATCACAGACTAAAGGGACCCATTTTTTTTTTAAATTGGCTGGCTGACTCTCGCTCTCTCTCTCTCTCTCTCTCTCTCTCTCTCTCTCTTCTATGCATCTTTCTCTCTCCTGTTTGATAATTAACTTGAACGTAAGTTATCAATTTTCTTTGTATGGTTTATTTAATTTTTGGGTCATTTTCTTTTTTTTTTTTTATGTGTCAAGAGGAGAACAGAAAAGATGGAATAAATTTTGGCTACTGATACCTACAAAGCTAGATTGCCAACACACGTGAGAAAACACCAACACACACTAGAAAACGTTTCGGTCCTAGGACCAGGACCGAAACGTTTGCTCACGTGTCTTTTTAAACCACAATAAAAAAAGCTAGCTAGGGAATTTGGGTGTCTGAAAGCATTCCCAGTTCACCTAGCTAAAGTGAGAGCCAGACTTGATTCTCTTGTCTACCGTAAGAAAGGGTTAGAATATATTCTAGCTTGGCCTTTAGAAGGGTGTGGTATTCCTTACGTTTGACATTGCTGGTGGAATATTGCGTCAAGTAGGCGAGGTTGGGGAGGTTCATGTATATATACAAGGCATGTGCAGCAGTGAGTCCTGTCTGGCCAACCATAGTCCTGACGGCAGTGATTTCCTTCACATAGAATCAAGTTGACGTCAGAACCAAGACAAACTCCAAGGAGAGTATATATATATATATATATATATATATATATATATATATATATATATATATATATATATATATATATATATATATATATATAACACATACACTCCAATGTGTGTGTGTGTTATATGCACTACGTCATTCACACATTTATTTACTTTATTGCTTTACACGTCCAAGCTTTGTTAATGGGGTAGGAAAAATTCGCAATAAACTCAATAAACACACAGCAATCATCGGACAAACTGAACTGTTTAGTAATTATGACAAGTTTGTCAACTTGTCCATGTATGTAGCTCTCAGTGTACGGTGGACTCACTGTTACGTTACTCGTGTGTGTGTGTGTGTGTGTGTGTGTGTGTGTGTGTGTGTGTGTGTGTGTGTGTGTGTGTGTGTGTGTGTGTGTGTGTGTGTGTGTGTATGTGTGTACTCACCTAGTTGACTCACCTAGTTGAGGTTGCAGGGGTCGAGTCCAAGCTCCTGGCCCCGCCTCTTCACTGGTCGCTACTAGGTCACTCTCTCTGAACCATGAGCTTTATCGTACCTCTGCTTAAAGCTATGTATGGATCCTGCCTCCACTACATCGCTTCCCAAACTATTCCACTTACTGACTACTCTGTGGCTGAAGAAATACTTCCTAACATCCCTTTGATTCATCTGTGTCTTCAACTTCCAACTGTGTCCCCTTGTTACTGTGTACAGTCTCTGGAACATCCTGTCTTTGTCCACCTTGTCAATTCCTCTCAGTATTTTGTAAGTCGTTATCACGTCCCCCCTATCTCTCCTGTCCTCCAGTGTCGTCAGGTTGATTTCCCTTAACCTCTCCTCATAGGACATACCTCTTAGCTCTGGGACTAGTCTTGTTGCAAACCTTTGCACTTTCTCTAGTTTCTTTACGTGCTTGGCTAGGTGTGGGTTCCAAACTGGTGCCGCATACTCCAATATGGGCCTAACGTACACGGTGTACAGGGTCCTGAATGATTCCTTATTAAGATGTCGGAATGCTGTTCTG
>NC_091378.1:6917599-7012599 GCF_038502225.1 Cherax quadricarinatus
GGGTCAAACAGACGAAAAGGATAAAAGCGTTTGAGAACTCTTCTTCCCATGGATACTATCACCACTACTAGCCACTATCACCACTACTAGCCACTATCACCATTAGCCACTACCACTACTAGCCACTATCACCACTACTAGCCACTATCACCACTACTAGCCACTATCACCACTACTAGCCACTACTCCTAGCCACTATCACCATTAGCCACTACCACTACTAGCCACTATCACCACTACTAGCCACTATCACCACTACTAGTCACTATCACCACTACTAGCCACTACTCCTAGCCACTATCACCACTACTAGTCACTACCACTACTAGCCACTATCACCACTATCGCCACTACTAGCCACTATCACCACTACTAGCCACTATCACCAGTACTAGCCACTATCGCCCACTACTAGCTATCACCACCCACTACTGGACACTGTCACCCACTACTGGCTACTATCACCCAATACCGGCCACCATCACCCACTGCTAGCTATCGCCACCCACTACTGGCCACTATCACCCACTACTAGCTACTATCACCCACTACTGGCCACTATCACCCACTGCTAGCTATCGCCACCCACTACTGGCCACTATCACCCACTACTAGCTATCACCACCCACTACTGGCCACTATCACCCACTACTAGCTATCACTAACCACTACTGGCCACTATCACCCACTACTAACTATCACCACCCACTACTGGCCACTATCACCCACTACTAGCTATCACCACCCACTACTGGCCACTGTCACCCACTACTAGCTATCACCACCTACTACTGGCCACTATCACCCACTACTAGCTATCACCACCCACTACTGGCCACTATCACCCACTACTAGCTATCACCACCCACTACTGGCCACTGTCACCCACTTCTAGCTATCACCACCCACTACTGGCCACTAACACCCACTACTAGCTATCACCACCCACTACTGGCCACTATCACCCACTACTCGCTATCACCACCCACTACTGGCCACTGTCACCCACTACTGGCCACTATCACCCACTACTGGCCACTGTCACCCACTACTAGCTATCACCACCCACTACTGGCCACTATCACCCACTACTAGCTATCACCACCCACTACTGGCCACTGTCACCCACTTCTAGCTATCACCACCCACTACTGGCCACTATCACCCACTACTGGCCACTGTCACCCACTTCTAGCTATCACCACCCACTACTGACCACTATCACCCACTACTAGCTATCTCCACCCACTACTGGCCACTATCACCCACTACTAGCTATCACCACCCACTACTGGCCACTGTCAGCCACTTCTAGCTATCACCACCCACTACTGGCCACTAAGAAACTATCAGTTCCCAGGCTAAACCTTCCCTCGCCATTTCTTTATAACCCAATGAACAAATTAATCATTATTTGTCTTCCAAACTCCTCCCTCAGACCCAAATATTGACAGTAAAAATATTCCCGTGTCCCCTCGCGCATTCTGAAGTTCGTTCTCTCAAAGCAGTCCAAACACGCCGGAAGCACAGAGGACCGACATGGGTGAGGTATATTATGGGATTCTCGGCCCTAAGATCCAGAGAGGCTTGGCACTGTGTTGGCACCTGCTGCCTAGCTGAGGTGACCAGACCGTCTTAGAGGATAGGTAAATAACGGAGCATTTTCTCTCCCCTGCTTGAGGACTTGCCACATTTTGTGATGTATGTTTCTCTCTATTTTAAAGCTTCATTTAGTCATTGTTTGAGCAAATATTGTTCAGTAGTGTGTGTGTGTGTGTGTGTGTGTGTGTGTGTGTGTGTGTGTGTGTGTGTGTGTGTGTGTGTGTGTGTGTGTGTGTGTGTGTGTGTGTAAGTAATCACTGTATTTTGCAACACTGTCTAGTCTCGTTCCCTTTGAGCTAAATTCTACCGAAACGACAGAACAATTCAATGCATACAATTGAGAGAGATCTGCAAGACAATGGTTGCAGTCGCAATATGCAAGATGACAGACCAGTGTCATGTTGCATATTATTGCAAGGCAATGGAGAAGGTACTTCAGTGAAGAATATCTGGTATGACAGGGTTACAATGATAACCTCATCATGATCAGGGCCGCGGGGGCGTTGACCCCCAGAACACCCTTCAGTTACACTCTTCCAGTTATACTCTTCCAGTTATACTCTTCCAGTTATACTCTTCCAGGTATACTCCTCCAGGTATTCTCTTCCAGGTAATGGATACCGACAAAGTGCTTTAACAAGACGCGTGAGCAAACGCTTGGACACAATACGAAACGTTTCGGTCCTAGGACCTTGACTGATCCAGTTCCCGTCATAAACATGTATTACACAAGGTAGATACTGAGGCAAAACTTAGAAGTTAAAATGGCGTGGAAAACATACAGAAAAAGAGGACATTAAAAAAATTAGTGAAGCAGATGAACTCGAAATGCCTATTCAGGATCAGACACATCGGAAAAAGAAAAAAAAAACGATAAAAGCCAAAACTAATGCACAACCACAGAGAAAAATTAGTGAGACCAGGAAAAGATCAAGAGGGATTAATGAAAATGATGACAATGAGAAATAAAAAAAAAAAAAGATCATTTCCACCTATTTTCACCCCGTGGAAAGTGAGTAGGTGCTAAAAAAAAAGAGAAAATAATGAGGAACAGAGACTAGAGGAAATTAAAATGAGAAGGGAAGAAGAGGTCTCCTAAAGATATAAGACGAATGCAGACAGGATATTACTTTGGGTACTGTGAGGACGCGCGGAGGAATTGTGGCACCCTGTAGAGGAATTGTGGCACCCTGTAGAGGAATTGTGGCACCCTGTAGAGGAATTGTGGCACCCTGTAGAGGAATTGTGGCACCCTGTAGAGGAATTGTGGCACCCTGTAGAGGAATTGTGCCATCCCGTAGCAGAGGAACTGTGTCACCCTGTATAGGAACTGTGTCACCCTGTAAAGGAACTGTGTCACCCTGTAAAGGAACTGTGTCACTCTGTAGAGGAATTGTACCATCCCGTAGCAGAGGAACTGTGTCACCCTGTATAGGAACTGTGTCACCCTGTAAAGGAACTGTCACCCTGTAAAGGAACTGTGTCACCCTGTAAAGGAACTGTGTCACCCTGTAAAGGAACTGTGTCACCCTGTAAAGGAACTGTGTCACCCTGTAGAGGAATTCTATCATCTCGTAGCAGAGGAACTGTGTCACGCTGTAGAGGAATTGTTTCACGCTGTAGAGGAACTGTATCATCCCATAGCAGAGGAACTGTGTCACCCTGTAGAGGAATTGTGTCATCCTGTAGAGGAATTGTGTTACCCTGTAGAGGAATTCTATCATCTCGTAGCAGAGGAACTGTGTCACGCTGTAGAGGAATTGTGTCACGCTGTAGAGGAATTATATCATCCCGTAGCAGAGTTTAACAGACAGCAACCATCCCGGGAGGTACAGCCATCCTGTCAAACAACTTTGATAGGATGGCTGTTATTTTTTTATTAGTGGCATGATTGCTGATCTTTTCAATTAGTCTCATGAACACCTAAGATGACAGGTAAATCTTACAAATTTCTACAGAAATTAATTATACCACTAAATGAAAACAGTGGGGAAGATACTCCCCAGCACCACTAAATGAAAACAGTGGGGAAGATACTCCCCAGCACCACTAAATGAAAACAGTGGGGAAGATAATCTCGAGAACCACTAAATGAAAACAGTGGGGAAGATAATCTCGAGAACCACTAAATGAAAATAGTGGGTAAGATAATCCCCAGCACCACTAAATGAAAACAGTGGGTAAAATAATCCCGAGAACCACTAAATGAAAACAGTGGGGAAGATAATCTCGAGAACCACTAAATGAAAATAGTGGGTAAGATAATCCCCAGCACCACTAAATGAAAACAGTGGGTAAAATAATCCCGAGAACCACTAAATGAAAACAGTGGGTAAAATAATCCCAAGAACCACTAAATTAAAACAGTGGGGAAGATAATCCCGAGAACCACTAAATGAAAACAGTGGGGAAGATAATCCCAAGAACCACTAAATGAAAACAGTGGGTAAAATAATCCCGAGAACCACTAAATTAAAACAGTGGGGAAGATAATCCCGAGAACCACTAAATGAAAACAGTGGGGAAGATAATCCCAAGAACCACTAAATGAAAACAGTGGGTAAAATAATCCCGAGAACCACTAAATTAAAACAGTGGGGAAGATAATCCCAAGAACCACTAAATGAAAACAGAGAGCCAATAAAAATAAATGAATGTGACGCCAGTAAATAAAAAAGGGGAAATAGAAAGGAACAAATCACAGACCAATTCTGCTCCATCATTCTGGCTAAAATTATAGAAAAGGGAATAAGAGAGTGAGTTTAGAATCGTACCTAGCGAGGAAATAAGATATTACCAGCACAAGATATTTAAAAATTTTCCAACGCGTTTCCAATGGAATATGAATGGTACTGTTTCCAACTGAATACCAATGGTATACAATACCATAAAGATAATAAATTAGACATGTACAACATCTGGGTATCTTCACTACGTAGATGTTTCATCCACTGTTTTACAAGAATAACAGAAATAAAGGATTAAACATGACTCACGAAATCGTAATGACACGATTGCAAACAAACCATACCACGGGCGGGGTTAGAACCCACGATCAGTGAGTCACAAAACTCCAGACCGTGGCGTTAGCCACTGGGCCAGCTAGGCACAATAAGAATCTTATCGTGGCTAGCTGGCCCAGTGGCTAACGCGACGGTCTGGAGTTTTGAGACTCTCCGATCGCGGGTTCTAACCCCGCCCGTGGTATGTTTTTTTTTTTTTAAACATTAAAGATTGTGTGTAGACTGCCTCTTTCTAGACTGCAAGAAAGCATTTGATGCAGTAGCGCACACAACGCTAATACAGCATGAAGACACAGAAGGAAACATGCAAATTGATGCAGTAATTCCCGAAGAATGGAAGACAGAGAATGAGGATAAAAATGGAGGCAGCGGAACGGCAAGAATGACTAGTGGAACCCTGCAAGAGTGAAGGAAATTCAAGACAACACATCGGTATTTGCAAATGAGTTGAAACTAACGAGGAAGATAACCTGAGAGGGCAGTAATACACTCCAAGATAACCTTCACGTGTTGCAATTATAGATAATAATGTAGTTTTGAGAATGCAATCCTAATACGGGGAAAATAATGATGTTATGAGAGGGATAGAAAGAACGAGACTGAATACAGACTTGATGTGAAATATTACAGCCATAACAACATAGTGGCAGCAGACAGGCGTAGCAGCAGCAGAAGACAGAAGCAGAAGACAGAAGCAGAAGACAACAGCAGCTACAGCAGGAGTAACAACAGCAGCACTACCAGCGGTATTAAAGTATAAGAACCAGCAGTACCATCAACAACAGAAGCAAAACAGCAGCAGTAGGAACAGCAGCAACAAAAGAAAACAGCAGCAACAGAAGCAGCAGCAGAGAGCAGCAATTCTCGATAAAACAATTACTTCTGGCCGGTCGGTTGAACTCTTCCACCATGGCCAGCAATCAGTGACTGACAGAGAAGATGTTCCCTGATTGGGATTAGAACCTATCTGATGAGGACCTGCATTCTCTGCCCCTCAACCTGTCTTATTAGGACCTGCATTCTCTGCCCTTAACCTGTCTTATTGGGACCTGCATTCTTTGTCCTTAACCTGTCTTATTAGGACCTGCATTCTCTGCCCTTAACCTGTCTTATTGGGACCTGCATTCTCTGCCCTTAACCTGTCTGATTAGGACCTGCATTCTCTGCCCCTCAACCTGTCTTATTAGGACCTGCATTCTTTGCCCTTAACCTGTCTTATTGGGACCTGCATTCTTTGTCCTTAACCTGTCTGATTAGGACCTGCATTCTCTGCCCCTCAACCTGTCTTATTAGGACCTGCATTCTCTGCCCTTAACCTGTCTTATTGGGACCTGCATTCTCTGCCCTTAACCTGTCTGATTAGAACCTGCATTCTCTGACCTTAACTTGTCTTATTAGGACCTGCATTCTTTGCCCTTAACCTGTCTTATTAGGACGTACATTCTTTGCCCTTAACCTGTCTTATTAGGACCTGCATTCTTTGCCCTTAACCTGTCTGATTAGGACCTGCATTCTTTGCCCTTAACCTGTCTGATTAGGACCTGCATTCTCTGCCCTTAACCTGATTAGGACCTGCATTCTCTGCCCTTAACCTGTCTGATTAGGACCTGCATTCTCTGCCCTTAACCTGTCTGATTAGGACCTGCATTCTGTCCGTAACCTGTCTGTGAGGGTCTGCATTCTCTGCCTCTAACCTGTCTGATTAGGATCTACAGTTGTCTGCTTCCAACCTGTCTGCTGAGAACATTGTCTGCCTCATCTTGCATGATTAGGACTTTGCGTAGTGTGCGCAGCTGTTGATTGGCGCAGTGTGCGCAGTTATTGATTGGGGTAGTGTGCGCAGTTATTGATTGGCGTAGTATGCGCAGTTATTGACTGGTATAGTGTGCGCAGTTATTGACTGGCGTAGTGTGCGCAGTTATTGATTGGAGTATTGTGCGCAGTTATTGATTGGAGTATTGTGCGCAGTTATTGATTGGAGTATTGTGCGCAGTTATTGATTGGAGTACTGTGCGCAGTTATTGGAGTATTGTACGCAGTTATTGATTGGCGTAGTGTCCACAATTGGCAAAGTGTGCACAGTTATTGACTGGCAAAGTATGCACAGTTATTGACTGGCAAAGTATGCACAGTTATTGACTGGCAAAGTATGCACAGTTATTGACTGGCAAAGTATGCACAGTTATTGACTGGCAAAGTATGCACAATTATTGACTGACAAAGTGTGCACAGTTATTGACTGGCAAAGTGTGCACAGTTATTGACTGGCAAAGTGTGCACAGTTATTGACTGGCAAAGTGTGCACAGTTATTGGCTGGCAAAGTGTGCACAGTTATTGACTGGCAAAGTGTGCACAGTTATTGACTGACAAAGTGTGCACAGTTATTGACTGGCAAAGTGTGCACAGTTATTGACTGGCAAAGTGTGCACAGTTATTGACTGGCAAAGTGTGCACAGTTAACGACTGACGTAGTGTGCGTAGTTGGAATGCGTAGTGCGCATCGAGAAAGAAAAAACAAAACCATACTTTCCTAAACACAAATGGAAAGCACTAAACTCTCATGCAATAGCAGAGGCTCGATCCTCCGTACAGTTACAACATTAAGCGCTATATAAATTTTCACAATAGTTCCCCGTTTTTCATTAACACAAACCTTAATCTATGCAATATATTGCTTCTGCAATAGATTTTGTTTCTATTTTCATTGACCCAAATACTAATGTGAACGTGGCCAAATTTTGCTATGAATTAGAAAAATGATTTTGATGTATATCATTTGCATTTTTTTTTTTTTTGCAAAGGGAGATTTTTTTTGGGTGGGGAGGGGAAAACTCTGGTAGATTTTTAGGTTAAAAATATTACGGGACTCGCTTGTTCTGATGTGTGTGTGTGTGTGTGTGTGTGTGTGTGTGTGTGTGTGTGTGTGTGTGTGTGTGTGTGTGTGTGTGCGCGCGCGTGTGTGTGTGTGTTGTGTGTGTGTGTGTTGTGTGTGTGTGTGTGTGTGTGTGTGTGTGTGTGTGTGTGTGTGTGTGTGTGTGTGTGTGTGTGTGTGTGTGTGTGTGTGTGTGTGTGTGTGTGTGTGTGTGTGTGTGTGTGTGTGTGTGTACACTCACCTAATTGTGGTTGCAGGGGTCTAGTCATAGATCCTGGACCAGCCTCTTCACTAGTCGTCACTTGGTCCACTCTCTGCTCCTTGAGCTTTATCATCCCTCTTCTTAATGCTATGTATGGATCCTGCCTCCACTTCATCACTCTCCAGACGATTCCATTTCCTGACAACTCTGTGGCTAAAGGAATACTTCCTAACATCCCTATGACTCGTCTGGGTTTTCAACTTCCAATTGTGGCCCCTTGTTCCTGTGTCCCATCTCTGAAACATTCGAGCCTTGTCCTGCTTGTCAATTCCTCTCAGTATTTTATACGTCATTATCATGTCCCCCCTAACCCCTCTATCCTCTAGTGTGATAAGGTTGAGTTCCCTTAACCTCTCTTCGTACTACATAGCACTCAGTTCCGGGACTAATCTTGTTGCAAACTTTTGCACTTTTTCCAATTTCTTGACGTATTTGACTAGGTATGGGCTCCATACTGGTGCTGCACACTCCTATATGGGCATGACGTATACGATGTACAGTGTCGTAAATGACTCCTTACTTAGATGCCGAAATGGTATTCTCAGGTTTCCCAAGCACCCGTATGCTGTAGCAGTTATTTAATTGATGTGTGCCTCAGGGAACATGCTCGCTATAACTGTGTGTGCGTGTGTGTGTGTGTGTGTGTGTGTGTGTGTGTGTGTGTGTGTGTGTGTGTGTGTGTGTGTGTGTGTGTGTGTGTGTGTGTGTGTGTGTCCCCGCGCGCAGCCTCCCCCCCCCCTCTCTCTCTCTCTCTCTCTCTCTCTCTCTCTCTTTCGGAGCGGAGGATCGAGCCTCCACCACTCCTTGCGCTGAATGATCCATACGGGTTTATTCTAAATAACGAAAAAAATAATTAATAATAATTATAATCAGGTTTGTAACAAAAACAAATCAATATTCTTGTCAGCAATGTGCTGGAACGGAAGAATAACATACAATAAGGCTGTAATTCCAGAGTAAAGAGAATGTTGTACTCGACCTTAACACTTAACATCCGTATTAAAATTTCATCAAATTTTAATAAGATTTGTATAGCACATAATTCTAAATAAAAGGTTACAAATATAACCTAAAATTTTAAAAGGGTGGAGGAGTAAACCAGTAGAAGGCCTCGGTCAGATGACCAAAAGCTGAAACGTCCGGTGATAATATGGTTAGACCCGCGTCAGGATACATTTGTCATGTTCCCTGACAAATCGTACCTAACCTATTTCTGTGGAAGAGCTGTTAAATAAGCAGCTGTACAGCTACCACCAAATAAATCTGCTTACGAATATACCACAAAGTTTATTTACATGTTTAAGTGACAGGATATACACACATAGGTGTATACGTCTCTCCGTGTATATATGCTGAGCGTTTAACGACCCCCGTGTAATCGATAGGCTTTAGGTCCACTTAACCAACAGTTACACTTAAACATATGCACATTTCTCCGGGTATATACAACGAATATACACTTTAATTCCTAATTTAGTGATTAATATGTTCTTGGTTAACAGTGTGCAAGTGAAATGCAGCCGTAATGACCCACTAACAGTCAAAAAGCTTTTGACCAAATTACGCAACCACTTCACTTCCCTTCATTATAGGCAAACAATGTTACTAATTCGTGAAAATGTAAATGAAGAAGAGAATAAAGAGTTGTTTACAAAGACACGTGAGCAAACACTAGGACATGTTTATTAGAAAACGTTTCGGTTCTGGGACTCTGATTGCGTCCAAAATGCTTCGCAAAATGTCCTAGTGTTTGGTCACGTGTCCTTTCAACCCAATTTATCTGAATTAATTACCAGTAGACAGTGTAACTTGTCTGGAAGGCTATGATTAGTAAACGCCACTGGCACTAGACTTAACAAAACCTAGACGCAGTTTTTGCGTTTGGAAAGGAGCCATTAAGAGGCTTTGAGGAAGTGAAGGCTTGAAGTACGCTTCGTGTTTCTTCGGAAATGAGTTTTCAGGATTCACGAGACTCAGAGGCTTTCGAAGTACGCTTCTTGTTTCTTGGCGAACGAATTTTCAGAGTACACGAGGTTCACAGGCTTGAAGTCCACTTGTTGTTGCAGAGAACAAGTTTCCCAAACACACTAAACTCGCGGAATAAGTCTGTACCTTCGATTTAGGAGAATCGTCAACGCTTAACGAGTTGTCCAAAGGTAAACATAACATCAGTCACTGGTTTTCTGGAATTGAAATTGCAAGTGAATGCCAAGAAGGCGGTGCAAATAACACTTAAATACAGTGGATACCATATTAATACAGTGGACACAATAATAATACAGTGGACACAATTAATACAGTGGATACAGTAAATACAGTGGATACAGTTACTAATGAAATGTATACAATTATAGGTATGCCGCTTTCTGTCGTTTCTCCAAGTATTTTTTAAATTTCGAACAGGGTAACGAATTATTATTATTATTATAATCAAAAAGAAGCGCTAAGCCACAAGGACAATACAGCAGCAGGGTAACGAAATTACCCAGATAAATTATGCATTAGTTTCAATCCTGTCGGCAGACACCAACACACACGATGGCATTAATGTCTTACCTACTTTTCCTCTATTGTTATAATTTAACTCTTATAGATTCATTAAAATATTTGCTTTTAAAACAGGCAACTCATGACGACATTTCGGTCCGTCTTTGACCATTGTCTTATAAATGTTATCAATTTCTTTTCAGTCGTTGATATTGTCCGCTATTGTCCACGGGATGGCTATTGGATGCGCGATGAACTAGCGGCTATGATTTCGTTCGGATTTTTAACCCCGGGAGGTTAGCCACCCAGGATAACCCAAGTCAGTGTGTCATCGAGGACTGTCTTATTTCCATTTCGCATCCCCCAGGATGCGACCCACACCAGTCGACTAACACCCAGGTACCTGTTTGCTGCTAGGTGAACAGGATAACAGGTGTAAGGAAACGCATCGAAATTATTCTATTCCGCCGGGAATCGAACCCGGGCCCTCCGTGTGTGAAGCGAGAGCTTTGCCAGCCAGGCCACGGAGTCAGTCCAAGATGAATACGGAGCACAAACTAAGCTAGCCAGTACCGTCAACGGAATGGCTATGGGGTTGCACAATCAACTAGCCAGTACCGTCAACGGAATGGCTATGGGGTTGTACAATCAACTAGCCAGTACCGTCAACGGGATGGCTATGGGGTTGCACAATCAACTAGCCAATACCGTCAACGGGATGGCTATGGGGCTGCACAATCAACTAGCCAATACCGCCAACGGAATGGCTATGGGGTTGCACAATCAACTAGCCAGTACCGTCAACGGGATGGCTATGGGGCTGCACAATCAACTAGCCAATACCGTCAACGGGATGGCTATGGGGCTGCACAATCAACTAGCCATTATTATTATAATCAAGGGGGAAGCGCTAAACCCGGAGGATTATACAGCGCCTGGGGGGGGATGTGGAAGGCATTCAGGCTTAATTCGGGGAACTGGAGCACAGATCTAATTCCCTAAATCAAGAGCCCCTCACCAACATCAAGGAACCTTCCTTGAGGGGAATCAACTAGCCAATACCGCCAACGGGATGGCTATGGGGCTGCACAATCAACTAGCCAGTACCGTCAACGGGATGGCTATGAGGATGAACAATCAACTAGCCAATAGCGTCCACAGTATGGATGTCAGATGCTCAATAAAGTAACGGTAACAAGACATACAGTAAACTAGCCGATATCGACCACATGATAGATACAGGGTGAACAATAATTGGTATGGAAATAAATGGTATAAAATACCGACACGATGGAAAAATAAACACAAAAACAGTATAATGTGATCCTTTACTGACAACGTTTAGCCCACACAGTGAGCTTTATCAAGTCACAAGCAGATCTACATGGGTGAATAGTACATGGGATTTTGATGCAAGGAATTCTTCAAAACTTGTCGAACCTACAGGCAGGACTTATTTCCACTAGTGAATTTCTCCACTGGTAACTCCGCCTACCACTGCTTCACCTCGTCTGTCAGCAGTATATAATCCCCTTCTCCACGAATATGCTGTATGCATAATACATACAATATGCTGTATTTCTATCAATATTGACGGACTGTACACATCGACTCCAGACTGAGGGACCGATTACCTCAACTCCTCATCTTCCGCCTTTGCACTGGACTGAAGAAGTCATTGTCTGGGAAACTTTTCGAGAATAAAAATACTCAAATGCTGCACAAATGTGTCGTTTATCGACAATAATCTAGGGAGTTCCGGCGACAAAATTCAAATCCACGTCTTTGTAAATATAAAAATGACCCAACTTTCACCCACGTCAGAAAATAGGGAAAAGTGTCAGGTAGAGTGAGAGTCATCCATTACGCCAGAAGTGATATCAAGAATATCTTACTTAAAGTTGCTGAAGAATACGACAACACAAAAGTTAAAAGTGAAACCAAGTTTGGCCTATTACCAGCTCCAAAACTTTAAATTTCTTTTTAGGAATGGTCGTGTGGCGTGACTTGATGCTTGTCGTAAACACTAAGATTCTCCAGTGCAAAAAGATATAACAAGGAACTGTTGTGAAGAATAAAAAGGCACAATACAGCAACTGGAATAATACACAAATAACCTGTGCAAACAAAAATCTTACGTCAACCACTCCTTTACTGCTATTACCTTCTACCTTTTCAACTACTATTACTACTACTATTAGTCTTGTCCCACCCCGTCTCCCCTTTCTATCTCTTGCGACATAAAACTACTCCACCAACTTCTCCCTCATCTCCATGCTCCTGTTGACATGCTGCTTCTTCTGTTCACTAAGGTTCCTACTTATTATTAAGCTTTGTGAGCTAATGTCCCAAGAAATCATAGGTCCTCTTTAGGCCTCTTGAGCTCTGAGAAATCCTGGAATTCATGCTTCAAGAAAGAACAAGTGAATTTAAGTTCCTGAACTACAAAAATACCTAAAACTCATACCACAAAGAACAAATGTATTTTAAGCTTCGGAACTAGTGAAAGCAAAGAACTCTCCTACAACCCCCCCCCCCCAAAAAAAAAAAATGCACTTCATACCAGCAGTTAAGCGTCTTAATGGCTTCTCCCGAAAAGCAGATACAGTCAAGATATTTTTCAGCAAATTCCTTCACAGAGGTATCAGGGGGGAGAAGCTTACCAAACTAGAATAAAACCTACCTAAACGCAATGTCTCACGAGAGGTGGAGAGGATTTGCTATGCTCTCCCTGGAAGATGAGCTGACAAGTTTGGATTATCAACAGTTGATGACAGAATTTTCTGCCTATAATGCAAGGAAAATAAATTTTTACAAGGGAAGCAGCTGTGAATTTTTAGAGAAAACAAACCCTACGTTCACTTACCGAATAAATGCTGACTGAATATATTGTCTTATAAAGGAGGTTCTGGATATATAACTTATTTTTTGTTTACACATCGGCCGTCTCCCACCGAGGCAGGGTGACCCGAATAAGAAGAAACACTTTCATCATTCACTTTATCACTGCCTTACCAGAGGCTCGCTTACACTACAGTTCAAAAACACATCTATCATCAAAGTGCAGGCACTGTATTTCCCACCTCCAGGACTCGAGTCCAACCAACCGGTTTCCCTGACTCCCCGTCAATGCTATAAAATATAACTGAATTTTATCTCACATAAACACCGAGATTAAATTAAATTGACGACATTAACGAAAACATTTTTATGGGTCACCATAGAGTAAAAACCTAAAATATATTTTTATGAAAGAAAAACCCTTGCTAACCATAAATAACAGCGCTGAAAAACATCTTCCCAGAGCTTAAATCTTACACGGTTTGTGTACTCTTGTGTATATAAAAATTTACTTTTAA
Organism: Cherax quadricarinatus; assembly: GCF_038502225.1. Lineage (NCBI taxonomy): Eukaryota > Metazoa > Arthropoda > Malacostraca > Decapoda > Parastacidae > Cherax > Cherax quadricarinatus. The sequence goes on from NC_091378.1 coordinate 6,931,206, forward strand.
AAATATGTATATACTAACATATACCTTTTTATAAACTTCTTTGAATGCATAATTACGTGAATTTTACACACACACACACACACACATATATATATATATATATATATATATATATATATATATATATATATATATATATATATATATATAATGAGAATAGACAAAACAGTGTCAGTGAAGCTACAGAGGCAACTGTCTTTACTTTCTAAAGTTAGGTTAGGTTAGTTTATTTGCTAGATGAACCTAAGAGCTCTGGGTAAATTTAGGTTGTCTTATGTTAGATTTGGTTAAATTAGTATAAATTAGGTTGAGTAGGTTAGATTAGTAAAAGTTAGGTTAGGCTGCCTGAGGTTAAGTCAGGTCAGGTCAGGTCAGGTCAGGTCAGGTCAGGTTAGGTTAGGTTAGGTTAGGTTAGGTTAGGTTAGGTTAGGTTAGGTTAGGCTAGGTTAGGCTAGGTTAGGCTAGGTTAGGTCAGGTTAGGTTAGGTGAAGTCAGGTTAAGTCAGGTTAGATATGTTGTTATCAGTTTTCAACATCTTTGGGCCGAGGTGTACAGGTGGGAGCCAATCTCTTCTGGGTAGTTGAGATCAATAGTCATTTGTAGGAGCTGAGGCGTTATTTCCTGTGTGAGAGTGGCGAGTGGGGAGGAGGGTGAAGATGGGTGAGTGGGAGGAGGGTGAAGATGGGTGAGTGGGGGGAGGGTGAAGATAGGTGAGTGGGGGGAGGGTGAAGATAGGTGAGTGGGAGAGGGTGAAGATGGGTGAGGGGAGGGTAAAGATTGGTGAGTGGGGGTGAAGATGGGTGAGTGGAGTTAGGGTGAAGAAGGATGAGTGGGGGAGGGTGAAGATGGGTGAGTGGGGGGAGGGTGAAGATGGGTGAGTGGGGGGAGGGTGAATACAGGTGGGGAGAGAGTGAAAATAGGTGTGAGGCAGAATGCGATGTGTGTTAAAGTGGGAGTGGGCTGGAGTGGGAGTATGATGAGAAAAGTGTGAATAAGAAATGTGATGGGAGAGGGATAGGAAGGAGGATGATGGGAGTGGAAAGGGGGGTAGAGAAGAGATGGTGGTAATGAGCTAAAGTGAAGAGGAAATGAGAAATTTGGGTGGTGATGGTGGTAGCGAAGATGGTGGTGGTGGTAGAGGCGAAGAAGATGGTGGTGGTGGTTGTGGTAGAAAAAGGTAGGGAAAATGCTGGTAGTAGTGAGAATTGAAGTTGAGAGGTTGGTCTCTCTCTCTCTCTCTCTCTCTCTCTCTCCAAAAATGTCCTCAACAGCGTTAAGAGAACAAGCGATACAAGATGCAAAATAACAAAGGGAGATGAACGATAGTTCTAGGCCTTTCGTGTTATAATCAATACATCTTCAGGAGCTCGCAATGTTGCAGAACCCACTGGGTAAAACACCGTTAAGCCTCGAATGTGTGTGTGTGTGTGTGTGTGAAACGTGCAAAACATTTCCGTCTGTTTCCCCTGCAATTTCTCGTCTTTCAGTCATTCTTCCACCTCCAGTTCCTTGGATCAAGAGTACATCGCCACCGTTACTTCCCCATTAAGGGGTAAGGGGTGTGGGGGAGGGGAGACGATATTGAGGGCAATTTCAGCCACGTGGCGCATTATGGCTACCAGTATGACTCTGTTTACCTCGAGGCTCAGGGCAGTCTCATGGTGCAGGGCTCTTGATCCGAGGAATTGGAGCTAGAGTCTTTCATTGGTTCTACGCATTTAGAGCTTCGACCACAAATATTTTTGTATTTATACTAATAAGAATTATTTATACTAATAATTAATACTAATAAATAGCAATAACAAATAATAATTCGTTTAAGTGTATATACACTAGCAGGTGTTCATATCTCAGTGTATATTTCCCCCAAAGGGTGTGAATTTTGGTGTATATGCAATGAGAAACGTCTCTCAGTTTATTCACAATGAGAAGTATCCCTCAGTTTATATACATTGAGAAATATGTATCTCTCAGTTTATATACAATGAGAGATATGTATCTCTCATAGAAATCAAAATAACCTTGGCTGGTGTCGTACAGGTGACATGTAGCAATAATGACCCTCGTGTAGTCGATAGGACTGAAATCTAATATACCAACTCTTACCCAGGATGCCACCTACAACAGTCGGCTAGAACCCCAGGTATCCGTAAGGGCAAAACAGCCCCTGGGAAGCGAAGAGCAGCTCCAGTTCTTCGGATCAAGAAGTGGATGATGGAAGTCGATGAAACGAATCGAAGTGGATAGCAGATGTGGATGGAGAAAATGGATGGTAAAACAGAATAGTGTAAGTGGATGATCAAAGAGAATGACGTGGATAGCGAAGTGGATGGAAATAGATGGTTGAAGTGGACAACAGAAATTAATGGAGGGACAAAACAGAAAGCGCAGGAAGTGGCAGCAGTAGTAGCGGTAACAACAGCATCAACAGCAACAGTAGGTAACAGCAGTAACAGTAGGCAGTAATAGCAGGCAGTAACAGCAGTAACAACAGCAGCAGCAACAGTAGGCAGCAACAGCAGCAGCAACAGTAGGCAGCAACAGCAGCAAAAACAGCAGTAAGAACAGCAGGCAGCAATAGCAGCAGCAGGCAGCAATAGCAGCAGCAACAGCAGCAGCAGCAGGCAGCAACAGCAGCAGCAGCAGCTGCAGCAGGCAGCAACAGCAGCAGCAGCTGCAGGCAGCAACAGCAGCAGCAGCTGCAGGCAGCAACAGCAGCAGCAGCTGCAGGCAGCAACAGCAGCAGCAGCTGCAGGCAGCAACAGCAGCAGCAGCTGCAGGCAGCAACAGCAGCTGCTGCAGGCAGCAACAGCAGCAGCTGCAGGCAGCAACAGCAGCAGCTGCAGGCAGCAACAGCAGCAGCTGCAGGCAGCAACAGCAGCAGCTGCAGGCAGCAACAGCAGCTGCAGGCAGCAATAGCAGCAGCAGCAGGCAGCAACAGCAGCAGAAAGCAACAGTAGCAGCAGGCAGCAAGAGCAGAAGGCAGCAACACCAGCAGCAGGCATCAGCAACAGCAGCAGCTGCAGGCAGCAACAACAGCAGCTGCAGGCAGCAACAACAGCAGCTGCAGGCAGCAACAACAGCAGCTGCAGGCAGCAACAACAGCAGCTGCAAGCAGCAAAAACAGCAGCTGCAGGCAGCAAAAACAGCAGCTGCAGGCAGCAACAACAGCAGCTGCAGGCAGCAACAACAGCAGCTGCAGGCAGCAACAACAGCAGCTGCAGGCAACAACAACAGCACCTGCAGGCAGCAGCTGCAGGCAGCAACAACAGCAGCTGCAGGCAGCAACAACAGCAGCTGCAGGCAGCAACGACAGCAGCTGCAGGCAGCAACAACAGCAGCTGCAGGCAGCAACAACAGGCAGCAATAGCAGCAGCAGGCAGGCAGCAGCAACAACAACAGCAGTAGCAAGCAGCAACAGTAGCAGCAGCAGCAGCAATAGCAGCAGCAGCAATAGCAGCAGCAGCAATAGCAGCAGGCAGCAACAGCAGCAGGCAGCAACACCAGCAGTAGGCAGCAACAGCGGCGTCAGCGATAGCAGCAGCAGCATCAGCAGCAATAGCAGCAGCAGCAACAGCGGCGTCAGCAATAGCAGCAGCAGCATCAGCAGCAATAGCAGCAGCAGCATCAGCAGCAATAGCAGCAGCAGCATCAGCAGCAATAGCAGCAGCAGCATCAGCAGCAATAGCAGCAGCAGCATCAGCAGCGATAGCAGCAGCAGCATCAGCAGCAATAGCAGCAGCAGCAACAGCGGCGTCAGCAATAGCAGCAGCAGCAGCAATAGCAGCAGCAGCATCAGCAGCAATAGCAGCAGCATGAGGTAGCAACAGCAGCAGGCAGCAACAGCAGCAGGCAGCAACAGCAGCAGGCAGCAACAGCGGCAGGTAGCAACAGCAGCTGGCAGCATTAACCTCACTGGCAAACAGACTCTCACAATCTTCTAATTCTCCGAGCTGCTCCTTTGTCTCTTTTCTCCTCCTTGCCTTCTTTATTTTCCAACTCTTTTTTTGAGTTGGCTTTTTCTTTCCTGTTTCCCTTTCTTCATTTCTTCCTTTCCCTCGTTTGCCAGTTTCCGGCGAGGAGATATCTTTCTTGTGTTATTTGCTATACAGAAGATTTTTCACTTTTTCTCACATTTCAAACTGGTGAACACCTTCCAGACTGAGGGACTGATTACCTGTTGTTCTATAGTCTCCAGTTTCAATACCTTCAACTCTTACGAGTGTGGACTTTTAGACTGAGGAACTGATTACCTGTTCTTCCTCTGTCTCCAGTTCCAACACCTTCAACTCGCATCAGTGTGTCTTGGTGCTGGTGTAGAACTTTTGGTCTAATCCTTGAATTAATCTGATTACCTTCCAGTCCCCAGGCGCTGCCTGTTGATCCCCAGGTTTTCATAATATTTCATCTTTCTTCCACCTTTTCCCAGTATTTTTATGACGAAATAAAAATCAACAAGCAACAAATATATATATATATTTTTAGGTATTAACCTCTGAAAACATTCTTGATCGACACATCAAAAATCTAGAAAATATTGGTGAGTGACAATATTTTGTTTTGGCCTCTAACTAAATAATGACAATTCTGCAGCATCTGGGAATCTATTGATGAAACATTTCGCCAGGCAGAGGCTTCTTCAGTCCAATACAGAGAAGAACGGTGAAAGATAAGGTGAATGGGGTAATCAGTCCCTCAAACTCCCAAATGCTGTACAAGTGTCTCATTCGTCAACTAGTTGGATTTCTAAACTATTACTTCTCAAATGAACACGCCTGCTGCTCAAGCGAAACGTTGCAACAATAAAGACACTTGAGCGACCAGCATTGGTCTACTTATCGACTTGTTGGAATTGTTTATTATCGACAATATTGGTGCTACAAGGCCTTGTTGCTTGCATAATTGGTGCTAAGAGGCCACGAGACCTTGTTGCTTGCACGACTGCTGCTACGAGGCCACGAGAACTTGTTGCTTGCATAATTGATGCTAGAAGGATACGAGACTGTTTGCATAAGTGGTGCTACGAGGGTACGAGACCTCATTGTCTGTACAACTGCCTGTCCAAATAAATCCTTACGTCAGCATTTTTCAGCAATAAATGATGCGTCTCGCCGGAATAAATTCCGGTATTTTTTTCCCCCACAACAGACGATGTATCCGATGAAGAGCGAAATGTCTTCCATTCCTTTTATGGATTTAATGCTAATTCTAAATACCCAAGTTTCAGAGGCGCAATTTATCTGTTTCACTGTTTCGTTACTCTAACTGGCGATAAAACTTAAGTGGGAATATCTAAGGCAGTATTGGGATAGATACGGCTTACCATTTTGATGTACAGGAGGCCCCCGCTTTACAGTGCTTCGGTTTACAGCGTTCCGCTAATGCAGCGGTTTTCAACTAGACCCATTCTTCATTTACTCAGACTTCCTACAATATATATATTCACCACTCACTGTAAGCCAAGGGTGAAAATATTTTAAGGTAAATAATGTGTGTACTGTATAAGCACTTAGTAGGACTAGCTTCATTTCTCACTTAATATGTTGTAAACATGTTATCAGACTTTTATATGCATCTGAAATTGAAAAAAAAGGGCTATGTTTCACTTTACGGCGATTTTCGCTTTACAGCAGTAGCCCAAAATTTAACCTTCTGTGTAAACAGGGCCTTTCTGTACTCGGGATTTTGTCATAAAAATTAAAATTGTTCTTCATGCGAGAGAGAGAGAGAGAGAGAGAGAGAGAGAGATTGATTTCGACGTTCGTCGAAAATAATCATTCATACACAAATCATTCATATTTTCTTAACATTTTTCTAGTGGTTATATTTTCCTAGACTTGTGATTTCTTAAGCATAGATAATACCTGGGGAAAACGAGTACAAGATTATCCCTCTGATGGTTTACAATAAAAAGTCACATGTGCGACAGTTGGGTATCATTATTGTCGACAATACAGATGCTCAATTGTTGCACGTTTACTCATCAACAGACATGAATAATTTCCCACTCATCAACAGACATGAATAATTTCCCATCATAAGAATTCAGTATTTTAATATTTTCTTCCCAACTCTTCCCTTCCCTCTTTTCTTCTCTCTTCCTCTTCACCCTTCCTTCTTACCACTCTCAAAATTTCAGTAATTATCTCTTGAATAATTTACGTCTGCTAATTCAAAGCCTCTGACGCCGGTTTCTCTTCCGCTTCATAAGCAACTGACCATCTCGGATCCACTCGATTTCTTGAGAGGGAGTCGAGGCACGAAGATATTCTCAAGTGAGGGCCTTTGTGTGTGTGTGTGTGTGTGTGTGTGTGTGTGTGTGTGTGTGTGTGTGTGTGTGTGTGTGTGTGTGTGTGTGTGTGTGTGTGTGTGTGTGTGTGTGTGTGTGTGTGTGTGTGTGTGTGAACACGTACGTACTCCACTATTTATACTTACCGACTTGTGTTTGGGGGAGAGCGAGATTCATCTCCTGGCCCCGCCGCCTACATTATTGCGATCGTCATCACTGATATATGGCCAACTGTGCCAAAATTTTTAAAGGTGTGTGCTAATTTTGCCTCCACCACCACATCAAACCCATTCCAATTTTCACCCACCACATACTAAAGAAATATCTCTTAACATCCTTATGACTCGTCTACGTCTTTACCTTCCATTTTTGTCCCACTGACCTAGGTCATAACAATTCAGATTTTCCCCCTTTCTATTAATTCAACACATTTGCATAGGATAAAAAAAGAAAAAGCACCAAACCAATGGAGAAAAAATGCAGGCGTAGGAGAGATCGGAGCTATAAGGCCCTAGATCGTATACTTTATTATGGGATTCTGAGTCTAACTTGCAGCTGCACAGGACAGACGAAGCTGCCTTGCAACTCTCTTGCCTGAAGATACTTGCTGAATCATATTGCTACAGACACACTGCAGTTCCGGTTCTGTGTGTGCCTATGTGGATATGTGGATATGTTGTTTGGTTCCATTGCTTTTGTTACATCTAACGGCATAAGCATCTTTGAAAGAACAATGTAACTTGTTCAAATCTTGAAGTTTTATGGTAGTAGTGTAATGGTGGTGGTGGTGGTGGTGGTGGTGGTGGTGGTGGTGTACCTGTGTTTGTGGTGTTGTGGAGGTGGTGGTGGTGGTGTACCTGTATTTGGGGTGTTGTGGTGGTGGTGAACCGGTGTTGGTGGTGTAGTGGAGTTGGTGGTGGTGGTGTACCTGTGTTAGTAGTGTTGTGGAGGTGGTGGTGCTGGTGGTGTAACTGTTTGTGGTGTAGTGGAGTTGGTGCTGGTGGTGTACCTGTGTTTGTAGTGTTGTGGGGGGGGAGGTGGTGGTGAACCGGTGTTGGTGGTGCAGTGGAGTTGGTGGTGGTGTTGTACCGGTGTTGGTGGTGTAGTGGAGATGGTGGTGGTGTAGTGGTGTTGATGGTGGTCTAGTGGTGTTGGTGTAGTGGTGTTGGTGTAGTGGTGTTGGTGGTGGTGTAGTGGTGTTGGTGTAGTGGAGTTGGTGGTGAAGTGGTGTTGGTGTAGTGGAGTTGGTGGTGTAGTGGTGTTGGTGTAGTGGTGATGGTGGTGTACCGGTGTTGGTGTAGTGGAGATGGTGGTGTACCGGTGTTGGTGTAGTGGAGATGGTGGTGTACCGGTGTTGGTGTAGTGGAGATGGTGGTGGTGTAGTGGTGTTGACGGTGGTCTAGTGGTGTTGGTGTAGTGGTGTTGGTGTAGTGGTGTTGGTGGTGGTGTAGTGGTGTTGGTGTAGTGGAGTTGGTGGTGAAGTGGTGTTGGTGTAGTGGAGTTGGTGGTGTAGTGGTGTTGGTGTAGTGGTGATGGTGGTGTACCTGTGTTTGTAGTGTTGTGGAGGTGGTGGTGAACTGGTGTTGGTGGAGTAGTGGAGATGGTGGTGTACCGGTGTTGGTGTAGTGGAGATGGTGGTGGTGTAGTGGTGTTGACGGTGGTGTAGTGGTGGTGGTGGTGTAGTGGTGTTGGTGGTGTAGTGGTGTTGTTGTAGTGGAGTTGGAGTAGTGTTGGTGGTGTAGTGGTGTTGGTGTGGTGGAGTTGGTGGTGTAGTGGTGTTGGTGTGGTGGAGTTGGTGGTGTAGTGGAGTTGGTGGTGTACCGGTGTTGGTGTAGTGGAGTTCGTGGTGGTGTAGTGGAGTTAGTGGTGGTGTAGTGGCGTTGGTGTAGTGGAGTTGGTGATGGTGTAGTGGCGTTGGTGTAGTGGAGTTGGTGATGGTGTAGTGGCGTTGGTGTAGTGAAATTGGTGGTGGTGGTGTAGTGAAATTGGTGGTGGTGTAGTGAAATTGGTGGTGGTGTAGTGGAATTGGTGTTGGTGGTGTAGTGGAATTGGTGGTGGTGGTGTAGAGGAATTGGTGGCGGTGGAGTAGTGGAATTGGTGGTGGTAGTGGTGTAGTGGAATTGGTGGTGGTAGTGGTGTAGTGGAATTGGTGGTGGTGTAGTGGAGTTGGTGGTGGTGTAGTGGAGTTGGTGGTGGTGTAGTGGAATTGGTGGTGGTGGTGTAGTGGAATTGGTGGTAGTGTAGTGAAATTGGTGGTGGTGGTGTAGTGAAATTGGTGGTGGTGTAGTGAAATTGGTGGTGGTGTAGTGGGATTGGTGTTGGTGGTGTAGTGGAATTGGTGTTGGTGGTGTAGTGGAATTGGTGGTGGTGGTGTAGTGGAATTGGTGGTGGTGGTGTAGTGGAATTGGTGGTGGTGGTGTAGTGGAGTTGGTGGTGGTGTAGTGGAGTTGGTGGTGGTGTAGTGGAGTTGGTGGTGGTGTAGTGGAGTTGGTGGTGGAGTAGTGGAGTTGGTGGAGTAGTGGAGCTGGTGGTGGTGTAGTGGTGTTGGTGGTGTACCGGTGTTGGTGGTGTAGTGGAGTTGGTGGTGGTGGTGGTGTAGTGGAGTTCGTGGTGGTGGTGTAGTGGAGCTGGTGGTGGTGTAGTGGAGCTGGTGGTGGTGGTGCAGTTGTGTTGGTGGTGCAGTGGTGTTGGTGGTGTACCGGTGTTGGTGTATTGGAGTTGGTGTAGTGGTGGTGGTGGTGGTGGTGGGGGTGGTGGTGGTGGTGTAGAGGTGCTGGTGTAGTGGTGTTGGTGTAGTGGTGTTGGTGGTGTAGTGGTATTAGTGGTGGTGTAGTGGTGTTGGTGGTGGTGTAGTGGTGTTGGTGTAGTGGTGTTGGTGGTGTAGTGGTGTTGGTAGTGGTGTTGGTGGTGTACTGGTGTTGCTGGTGGTGTAGTGGAGTTGGTGGTGTAGTGGAGTTGGTGGTGTAGTGGAGTTGGTGGTGTAGTGGAGTTGGTGGTGGTGGTGTAGTGGAGTTAGTGGTGGTGTAGCGGAGTTGGTGGTGGTGGTGTAGTGGAGTTGGTGGTGGTGTAGCGGAGTTGGTGGTGGTGTAGTGGAGTTGGTGGTGGTGGTGTAGTGGAGTTGGTGGTGGTGGTGTAGTGGAGTTGGTGGTGGTGGTGTAGTGGTGTTGGTGTAGTGGTGGTGGTGGTGGTGTTGGTGGTGTAGTGGTGTTCGTGGTGGTGTAGTGGTGTTGGTGTAGTTGTGTACCGGTGTTGGTGTTGGTGTAGTGGAGTTGGTGGTGTTGGTGGTGTAGTGGTGTTGGTGGTGGTGTAGTGGTGTTGGTGTAGTGGTGCAGCGGTGTTGGTGTTGGTGTAGTGGTGCAGCGGTGTTGGTGGTGGTGTAGTGGTGCACCGGTGTTGGTGGTGGTGTAGTGGTGTTGGTATAGTGGTGTACCGGTGTTGGTGGTGTAGTGAGGTTGGTGGTGGTGGTGGTGCAGTGGTGTAGTAGTGGTGTTGGTGGTGGTGTAGTGGTGTTGGTGGTGAAGTGGTGTTGGTGAAGTGGTGTTGGTGGTGTACTGGTGTTGGTGGTGAAGTGGTGTTGGTGTAGTGGTGTTGGTGGTGTAGTGGTGTTGGTGGTGGTGTACCGGTGTTGGTGTAGTGGTGTTGGTGGCGTAGTGGTGTTGGTGGTGTACCGGTGTTGGAGGTGGTGTACCGGTGTTGGTGTAGTGGAGTTGGTGGTGGTGGTGTAGTGGAGCTGGTGGTGGTGGTGCAGTGGTGTTGTTGGTGTACCGGTGTTGGTGTAGTGGAGTTGGTGGTGTAGTGGAGTTGGTGGTGTAGTGGTGTTGTTGGTGGTTTAGTGGTGTTGGTGGTTAGTGGAGTTGGTGGTGTAATGAAGTTGGTGGTGGTGGTGTAGTGGAGTTAGTGGAGGTGGTGTAGTGGAGTTGGTGGTAGTGGTGTTGGTGGTGTAATGGTGTTGGTGTAGTGGGGTTGGTGGTGTAGTGGTGGTGGTGTAGTGGAGCTGGTGGTGTAGTGGAGCTGGTGGTGTAGTGGAGCTGGTGGTGTAGTGGAGCTGGTGGTGTAGTGGAGTTGGTGTAGTAGAGTTATTGGTGTAGTGGAGTTATTGGTGTAGTGGAGTTGGTGGTGTAGTGGAGTTGGTGTAGTAGAGTTATTGGTGTAGTGGAGTTATTGGTGTAGTGGAGCTGGTGGTGTAGTGGAGTTGGTGTAGTAGAGTTATTGGTGTAGTGGAGTTATTGGTGTAGTGGAGTTATTGGTGTAGTGGAGTTATTGGTGTAGTGGAGTTGGTGGTGGTGGTGTAGTTGGTGGTGGTGTAGTTGGTGGTGGTGTAGTTGGTGGTGTAGTTGGTGGTGGTGTAGTTGGTGGTGGTGTAGTTGGTGGTGGTGGTGTAGTGGTGTTGGTGGTGTAGTGGTGTTGGTGGTTATGGTGTAGTGGTGGTGGTGTAGTGGTGGTGTAGTGGAGCTGGTGGTGTAGTGGAGCTGGTGGTGTAGTGGAGCTGGTGGTGTAGTGGAGTTATTGGTGTAGTGGAGTTGGTGGTGTAGTGGAGTTGGTGGTGGTGGTGTAGTTGGTGGTGGTGGTGTAGTAGTTGGTGGTGGTGTAGTGGTGTTGGTGGTGTAGTGGTGTTGGTGGTGTAGTGGTGTTGGTGGTGGTGCTGGTGTAGTGGTGTTGGTGTAGTGGTGTTGGTGGTGGTGCTGGTGTAGTGGTGTTGGTGGTGGTGCTGGTGTAGTGGTGTTGGTGCTGGTGTAGTGGTGTTGGTGTAGTAGTGTTGGTGGTGTAGTGGTGTTGGTGGTGGTTTAGTGGTGTTGGTGGTTAGTGGAGTTGGTGGTGTAATGGAGTTGGTGGTTAGTAGAGTTGGTGGTGTAATGGAGTTGGTGGTGGTGGTGTAGTGGTGCTGGTGGTGTGGTGGTGTAGTGGTGGTGGTGGTGTAGTGGTGGTGGTGGTGTAGTGGTGGTGGTGGTGTAGTGGTGGTGGTGGTGTAGTGGTGGTGGTGGTGTAGTGGTGGTGGTGGTGTAGTGGTGCTGGTGGTGTAGTGGAGCTGGTGGTGTAGTGGAGGTGGTGTAGTGGAGTTAGTGGTGTAGTGGAGTTGGTGGTGGTGGTGTAGTTGGTGGTGGTGGTGTAGTTGGTGGTGGTGGTGTAGTTGGTGGTGGTGGTGTAGTTGGTGGTGGTGGTGTAGTGGAGGTGGTGTAGTGGAGTTGGTGGTGGTGATGGTGTAGTGGTGTTGGTGTAGTGGTGTTGGTGTAGTGGTGGGTGCTGGTGTAGTGGTGTTGGTGGTGTAGTGTTGGTGGTGTAGTGGTGTTGGTGTAGTGGTGTTGGTGGTGGTGTAGTGGTGTTGGTGGTGGTTTAGTGGTGTTGGTGGTTAGTGGTGTTGGTGGTTAGTGGAGTTGGTAGTGTAATGGAGTTGGTGGTGGTGTAGTGGAGTTGGTGGTGGAGGTGTAGTGGTGTTGGTGGTGGTGTAGTGGTGTTGGTGGTGTAGTGTTGGTGTAGTGGTTGGTGTAGTGGTGTTGGTGTAGTGGTGTTGGTGTAGTGGTGTTGGTGGTGTGGTGGTGTAGTGGAGCTGGTGGTGTAGTGGAGTTGGTGGTGGTGGTGTAGTGGTGTTGGTGGTGGTGGTGTAGTGGAGTTGGTGGTGTAGTGGTGTTGGTGTAGTGGTGTTGGTGTAGTGGTGTTGGTGTAGTGGTGTTGGTGGTGTGGTGGTGTAGTGGAGTTGGTGGTGTAGTGGAGTTGGTGGTGTAGTGGTGTTGGTGGTGTAGTGGTGTTGGTGTAGTGGTGTTGGTGTAGTGGTGTTGGTGGTGTGGTGGTGTAGTGGAGTTGGTGGTGTAGTGGAGTTGGTGGTGTAGTGGAGTTGGTGGTGGTGTAGTGGAGTTGGTGGTGGTGGTGGTGGTGTAGTGGAGTTGGTGGTGTAGTGGAGTTGGTGGTGGTGGTGTAGTGGAGTTGGTGGTGTAGTGGAGTTGGTGGTGGTGGTGTAGTGGTGTACCCGTGTTGGTGGTGGTGGTGTAGTGGTGTACCCGCGTTGGTGGTGGTGTAGTGGCGTTGGTATAGTGGTGTACCGGTGTTGGTGGTGGTGGTGCAGTGGTGTTGGTGGTGGTGTAGTGGTAGTGGTGGTGTAGTGGTGTTGTAGTGGTGTTGGTGTATTGGTGTTGGTGGTGTAGTGGTGTTGCTGTATTGGTGTTGGTGTAGTGGTGTTGGTGGTGTAGTGGTGTTGGTGGTGGTGTACCGGTGTTGGTGTAGTGGTGTTGGTGGTGTAGTGGTGTTGGTGGTGTAGTGGTGTTGGTGGTGTAGTGTTGGTGGTGGTGTACCGGTGTTGGTGGTGTAGTGGTGTTGGTGGTGGTGTACCGGTGTTGGTGGTGTAGTGGTGTTGGTGGTGTAGTGGTGTTGGTGGTGGTGTACCGGTGTTGGTGGTGTAGTGGTGTTGGTGGTGTAGTGGTGTTGGTGGTGGTGTACCAGTGTTGGTGGTGGTGTACCGGTGTTGGTGGTGGTGTACCGGTGTTGGTGTAGTGGTGTTGGTGGTGTACCGGTGTTGGAGGTGGTGTACCGGTGTTGGTGGTGTAGTGGAGTTGTTGGTGGTGTAGTGGTGTTGGTGGTTGTGTAGTGGAGTTGGTAGTGGTGTTGGTGGTATAGTGGTGTTGGTGGTGTAGTGGTGTTGGTGATGTAGTGGTGTTGGTGGTGTAGTGGTGTTGGTGGTGTAGTGGTGTTGGTGGTGTAGTGGTGTTGGTGGTGTAGTGGTGTTGGTGGTGTAGTGGTGTTGGTGTAGTGGTGTTGGTGGTGTAGTGGTGTTGGTGTAGTGGTGTTGGTGGTGTAGTGGTGTTGGTGGTGTAGTGGTGTTGCTGTAGTGGTGTAGTAGTGGTGGTGGTAGTGTAGAGGTATTGGTGGCAGTGTAGTGGTATTGGTGGCAGTGTAGTGGTATTGGTGGCAGTGTAGTGGTATTGGTGGCAGTGTAGTGGTATCGATGGCAGCGTAGTGATATTGGTGGCAGTGTAATGGTATTGATGGCAGTATAGTGGTATTGATGGCAGTATAGTGGTATTGATGGCATTGTAGTGGTATTGATGGCAATGTAGTGGTATTAGTGGCAGTGTAGTGGTATTGGTGGCAGTGTAGTGGTAGTGATGGCAGTGTAGTGGTATTGATGGCAGTATAGTGGTATTGATGGCATTGTAGTGGTATTGATGGCAATGTAGTGGTATTAGTGGCAGTGTAGTGGTATTGGTGGCAGTGTAGTGGTATTGGTGGCAGTGTAGTGGTATTGGTGGCAGTGTAGTGGTGTTGGTGGCAGTGTAGTGGTATTGATGGCAGTGTAGTGGTATTGATGGCAGTATAGTGGTATTGATGGCAGTGTAGTGGTATTGATGGCAGTGTAGTGGTATTGATGGCAGTGTAGTGGTATTGGTGGCAGTGTAGTGGTATTGGTGGCAGTGTAGTGGTATTGGTGGCAGTGTAGTGGTATTGGTGGCAGTGTAGTGGTATTGGTGGCAGTGTAGTGGTATTGATGGCAGTGTAGTGGTATTGATGGCAGTGTAGTGGTATTGGTGGCAGTGTAGTGGTATTGATGGCATTGTAGTGGTATTGGTGGCAGTGTAGTGGTATTGATGGCATTGTAGTGGTATTGGTGGCAGTGTAGTGGTATTGGTGGCAGTGTAGTGGTATTGGTGGCAGTGTAGTGGTATTGATGGCAGTGTAGTGGAATTGATGACAGTGTAGTGGTATTGGTGGCAGTGTAGTGGTATTGATGGCAGTGTAGTGGTATTGATGGCAGTGTAGTGGTATTGATGACAGTGTAGTGGAATTGGTGGCAGTGTAGTGGTATTGGTGGCAGTGTAGTGGTATTGGTGGCAGTGTGGTGGTATTGGTGGCAGTGTAGTGGTATTGATGACAGTGTAGTGGTATTGATGGCAGTTTAGTGGTATTGATGGCAGTGTAGTGGTATTTGTGGCAGTGTAATGGTATTGATGCCAGTGTAGTGGTATTGGTGGCAGTGTAGTGGTATTTGTGGCAGTGTAATGGTATTGATGGCAGTGTAGTGGTGTTGGTGGCAGTGTAGTGGTATTGGTGGCAGTGTAGTGGTATTGATGGCAGTGTAGTGGTATTGATGGCAGTGTAGTGGTATTGGTGGCAGTGTAGTGGTATTGATGGCAGTGTAGTGGTATTGGTGGCAGTGTAGTGGTATTGGTGGCAGTGTAGTAGTATTGATGGCATTGTAGTGGTATTGGTGGCAGTGTAGTGGTATTGGTGGCAGTGTAGTGGTATTGTTGTCAGTGGAGTGGTATTGGTGGCAGTGTAGTGGTATTGGTGGCAGTGTAGTGGTATTGATGGCAGTGTAGTGGTATTGATGACAGTGTAGTGGTATTGGTAGTGGTATTGGTGGCAGTGGCAGTGTAGTGGTATTGATGGCAGTGTAGTGGTGTTGGTGGAAGTGTAGTGGTATTGATGGCAGTGTAGTGGTATGGCAGTGTAGTGGTATTGGTGGCAGTGTAGTGGTATTTGTGGCAGTGTAGTGGTATTGGGGGCAGTGTAGTGGTATTGATGGCAGTGTAGTGGTATTGATGGCAGTGTACTGGAATTGATGGCAGTGTAGTGGTATTGTTGGCAGTGTAGTGGTATTGGTGGCAGTGTAGTGGTATTGGTGGCAGTGTAGTGGTATTGATGGCAGTGTAGTGGTATTGGTGGCAGTGTCGTGGTATTGGTGTAGTGGTATTTGTGGCAGTGTAGTGGTATTGTGGGCAGTGTCGTGGTATTGTTGGCAGTGTAGTTGTATTGATGGCAGTGTAGTGGTATTGATGGCAGTGTAGTGGTATTGATGGCAGTGTAGTGGTATTTGTGGCAGTGTAGTGGTATTGATGGCAGTGTAGTGGTATTGGTGGCATTGTAGTGGTATTGTGTAGCAGTGTAGTGGTATTGGTGGCAGTGTAGTGGTATTGATGGCAGTGTAGTGGTATTGGTGGCAGTGTAGTGGTATTTGTGGCAGTGTAGTGGTATTGGTGGCAGTGTAGTGGTATTGATGGCAGTGTAGTGGTATTGATGGCAGTGTAGTGGTATTGGTGGCAGTGTAGTGGTATTGATGGCATTGTAGTGGTATTGGTGGCAGTGTAGTGGTATTGATGGCATTGTAGTGGTATTGGTGGCAGTGTAGTGGTATTGGTGGCAGTGTAGTTGTATTGGTGGCAGTGTAGTGGTATTGATGGCAGTGTAGTGGTATTGATGGCAGTGTAGTGGTATTGGTGGCAGTGTAGTGGTATTGATGGCAGTGTAGTGGTATTGATGGCAGTGTAGTGGTATTGATGACAGTGTAGTGGAATTGGTGGCAGTGTAGTGGTATTGGTGGCAGTGTAGTGGTATTGGTGGCAGTGTGGTGGTATTGGTGGCAGTGTAGTGGTATTGGTGGCAGTGTAGTGGTATTGATGACAGTGTAGTGGTATTGATGGCAGTTTAGTGGTATTGATGGCAGTGTAGTGGTATTTGTGGCAGTGTAATGGTATTGATGCCAGTGTAGTGGTATTGGTGGCAGTGTAGTGGTATTTGTGGCAGTGTAATGGTATTGGTAGCAGTGTAGTGGTATTTGTGGCAGTGTAATGGTATTGATGGCAGTGTAGTGGTGTTGGTGGCAGTGTAGTGGTATTGGTGGCAGTGTAGTGGTATTGATGGCAGTGTAGTGGTATTGATGGCAGTGTAGTGGTATTGGTGGCAGTGTAGTGGTATTGATGGCATTGTAGTGGTATTGGTGGCAGTGTAGTGGTATTGGTGGCAGTGTAGTGGTATTGATGGCATTGTAGTGGTATTGGTGGCAGTGTAGTGGTATTGGTGGCAGTGTAGTGGTATTGATGGCAGTGTAGTGGTATTGGTGGAAGTGTAGTGGTATTGATGGCAGTGTAGTGGTATTGATGGCAGTGTAGTGGTATTGGTGGCAGTGTAGTGGTATTGATGGCAGTGTAGTGGAATTGATGGCAGTGTAGTGGTATTGGTGGCAGTGTAGTGGTATTGGTGGCAGTGTAGTGGTATTGGTGGCAGTGTAGTGGTATTGGTGGCAGTGTAGTGGTATTGATGGCAGTGTAGTGGTATTGATGGCAGTGTAGTGGTGTTGGTGGAAGTGTAGTGGTATTGATGGCAGTGTAGTGGTATTGATGGCAGTGTAGTGGTATTGGTGGCAGTGTAGTGGTATTGATGGCAGTGTAGTGGAATTGATGGCAGTGTAGTGGTATTGGTGCCAGTATAGTGGTATTGGTGGCAGTGTAGTGGTATTGGTGGCAGTGTAGTGGTATTGGTGGCAGTGTAGTGGTATTGATGGCAGTGTAGTGGTATTGATGGCAGTGTAGTGGTATAGGTGGCAGTGTAGTGGTATTGGTGGCAGTGTAGTGGTATTGATGGCAGTGTAGTGGTATTGATGGCAGTGTAGTGGTATTAATAGCAGTGTAGTGGTATTGGTGGCAGTGTAGTGGTATTGATGGCAGTGTAGTGGTATGTGTGGCAGTGTAATGGTATTGATGGCAGTGTAGTGGTATTGATGGCAGTGTAGTGGTATTGGTGGCAGTGTAGTGGTATTTGTGGCAGTGTAGTGGTATTGGTGGCAGTGTAGTGGTATTTGTGGCAGTGTAGTGGTATTGGGGGCAGTGTAGTGGTATTGATGGCAGTGTAGTGGTATTGGTGGCAGTGTAGTGGTATTTGTGGCAGTGTAGTGGTATTGATGGCAGTGTAGTGGTATTGGTGGCAGTGTAGTGGTATTGGTGGCAGTGTAGTGGTATTTGTGGCAGTGTAGTGGTATTGGTGGCAGTGTAGTGGTATTGGTGGCAGTGTAGTGGTATTGGTGGCAGTGTAGTGGTATTTGTGGCAGTGTAGTGGTATTGATGGCAGTGTAGTGGTATTGATGGCAGTGTAGTGGTATTTGTGGCAGTGTAGTGGTATTGGTGGCACTGTAGTGGTATTTGTGGCAGTGTAGTGGTATTGGGGCAGTGTAGTGGTATTGATGGCAGTGTAGTGGTATTGATGGCAGTGTAGTGGTATTGATGGCAGTGTAGTGGTATTTGTGGCAGTGTAGTGGTATTGGTGGCAGTGTAGTGGTATTTGTGGCAGTGTAGTGGTATTGATGGCAGTGTAGTGGTATTGGTGGCAGTGTAGTGGTATTGGTTTCAGTGTAGTGGTATTGGTTTCAGTGTAGTGGTATTGGTTTCAGTGTAGTGGTATTTGTGGCAGTGTAGTGGTATTGATGGCAGTGTAGTGGTATTGGTGGCAGTGTAGTGGTATTTGTGGCAGTGTAGTGGTATTGATGGCAGTGTAGTGGTATTGGTGGCAGTGTAGTGGTATTTGTGGCAGTGTAGTGGTATTTGTGGCAGTGTAGTGGTATTGATGGCAGTGTAGTGGTATTGGTGGCAGTGTAGTGGTATTTGTGGCAGTGTAGTGGTATTGGGGGCAGTGTAGTGGTATTGATGGCAGTGTAGTGGTATTGGTGGCAGTGTAATGGTATTTGTGGCAGTGTAGTGGTATTGGTGGCAGTGTAGTGGTATTTGTGGCAGTGTAGTGGTATTGATGGCAGTGTAGTGGTATTGGTGGCAGTGTAGTGGTATTTGTGGCAGTGTAGTGGTATTGGGGGCAGTGTAGTGGTATTGATGGCAGTGTAGTGGTATTGATGGCAGTGTAGTGGTATTGGTGGCAGTGTAGTGGTATTGGTGGCAGTGTAGTGGTATTTGTGGCAGTGTAGTGGCATTGGTGGCAGTGTAGTGGTATTGGTTTCAGTGTAGTGGTATTGGTTTCAGTGTAGTGGTATTTTTGGCAGTGTAGTGGTATTTGTGGCAGTGTAGTGGTATTGGTGGCAGTGTAGTGGTATTGATGGCAGTGTAGTGGTATTTGTGGCAGTGTAGTGGTATTTGTGGCAGTGTAGTGGTATTGGTGGCAGTGTAGTGGTATTTGTGGCAGTGTAGTGGTATTGGTGGCAGTGTAGTGGTATTGATGGCAGTGTAGTGGTATTTGTGGCAGTGTAGTGGTATTGGTGGCAGTGTAGTGGTATTTGTGGCAGTGTAGTGGTATTGGTGGCAGTGTAGTGGTATTGATGGCAGTGTAGTGGTATTTGTGGTAGTGTAGTGGTATTTGTGGCAGTGTAGTGGTATTGGTGGCAGTGTAGTGGTATTTGTGGCAGTGTAGTGGTATTGGTGGCAGTGTAGTGGTATTGATGGCAGTGTAGTGGTATTGGTGGCAGTGTAGTGGTATTGGTGGCAGTGTAGTGGTATTGATGGCAGTGTAGTGGTATTGATGGCAGTGTAGTGGTATTGGTGGCAGTGTAGTGGTATTTGTGGCAGTGTAGTGGTATTGGTGGCAGTGTAGTGGTATTGATGGCAGTGTAGTGGTATTGGTGGCAGTGTAGTGGTATTTGTGGCAGTGTAGTGGTATTTGTGGCAGTGTAGTGGTATTGGTGGCAGTGTAGTGGTATTGATGGCAGTGTAGTGGTATTGGTGGCAGTGTAGTGGTATTTGTGGCAGTGTAGTGGTATTGGTGGCAGTGTAGTGGTATTGGTGGCAGTGTAGTGGTATTGGTGGCAGTGTAGTGGTATTGGTGGCAGTGTAGTGGTATTGGTGGCAGTGTAGTGGTATTGGTGGCAGTGTAGTGGTATTGGTGGCAGTGTAGTGGTATTGGTGGCAGTGTAGTGGTATTTGTGGCAGTGTAGTGGTATTGGTGGCAGTGTAGTGGTATTGGTGGCAGTGTAGTGGTATTGGTGGCAGTGTAGTGGTATTGGTGGCAGTGTAGTGGTATTGGTGGCAGTGTAGTGGTATTGGTGGCAGTGTAGTGGTATTGGTGGCAGTGTAGTGGTACTGATGGCAGCCTGCTTACTTTCGCATCAACAGATGTACTGATGTCACTGTTGACGTCCTCGTGTACGTCATCAACGCTGTTGACAAACCTTCCGTTATACATCTCTAATATATTCAGAGGAAAGCGCTACACCCGTAGGGGCCACATGACGCCTATAGCATGGGAGATAATTAGGTTATATTCAGGATATAAGAAACCCCTCTTCCTCGAATCAAAAGCTCTTCACCAACCATCTGCTCAATCCGAATTTTCATGCAAAATTTTGCCAAATTTTTGTCATTTACAAAAAAATATATATTTCCATGTTCATTGTGTCTAATTATATAAACAAAAAAATATAGCAGGGGGAAAATCCCCCCCCCCGCAAAAAAAGACCCAAATTGTAATATTTTCCTAAACACATTTTCCTCTATTTTGCATTTCAATTTAAAATAGAAATTTAATCTATTATAATAGCCGGGCCCTTTTATTCCATCAATATTTTGTAGTTTCGAGATTAACCTTTCATGGGCCTCTCTATCAAACACATTTTTGAAATCCAAATAAAAGCAATTTGCTCATCCGTTTAGTTTGTGTAATTTCTGTGACTCTGTCAAAATTGTTAATAGATTGGTTATATAGGATTTTGTTGATATGATCCCGAAATTTGTTTGATAGTTGGCTTTTGGCTGTCGTTGTAAACATGTATCATACTTCTTTATACTAGTGATACACAATACCGACAAGACGAGGAAATACACACATGAGCAACATCTGGATAATGTTTCCCTTATGTGTCTGCTGAAGAGGATCCCAGGAGGAGGTCGAAATATGCAGATTAATTATCCTTCTGGGTTTGTCTGTATGAGAGTCATTATTAAGCACTGACAAGTGTTGATCACAATTTAGTTATATATATATATATATATATATATATATATATATATATATATATATATATATATATATATATTTATTTATTTATTTATCACACTGGCCCCACCAAGGCAGGGTGGCCCACCAAGGCAGGGTCCCACCAAGGCAGGGTGGCCCGAAAAAGAAAAACTTTCACCATCATTTACTCCATCACTGTCTTGCCAGAAGGGTGCTTTACACTACAGTTTTTAAACTGCAACATTAACACCCCTCCTTCAGAGTGCAGGTACTGTACTTCCCATCTCCAGGACTCGGAAACCGGCAGGCCGGACTTGAGTCCTGGAGATGGGAAGTACAGTGCCTGCACTCTGAAGGAGGGGTGTTAATGTTGCAGTTTAAAAACTGTAGTGTAAAGCACCCTTCTGGCAAGACAGTGATGGAGTGAATGATGGTGAAAGTTTTTCTTTTTTGGGCCACCCTGCCTTGGTGGGAATCGGCCAGTGTGATAATAAATAAAAAAAAATAAATAAAAAATATATATATATATATATATATATATATATATATATATATATATATATATATATATATATATATATATATATATATATATATATATACAATGTCGTGCCGAATATGTAAAACGGGTCAATTAGCAAGGACTCATTTAAAATTAAGTCCTTTCCGAAATTTTCTCTTATACGTTCAAAGATATATTTTTTCATTAATGTTAATGTAATTTTTTTTAATTTTGCACCAAAAGAATCTTAGAAAACTTACCTAACCTTATTATAACAAGAACAATTTATTTTAGCCTAACCCAACTAAATATATTTTAAATACGTTTACAGTAATTTACTACTAAACAAACACAATCAAATATATTTTTTTCATTAGGTTCAGCATGATTTTGGCGAAATTATTGCATACACAAATTTTCACTTGTCCTATATGGCAAGATGAGCGTTGCTATTTAAGCCAAGATCGCAAGTTCTGCCTATTCGGCACGACATATATATATATATATATATATATATATATATATATATATATATATATATATATGTATGTGTGTGTACTCACCTAATTGTAGTTGCAGGGGTAGAGACTCAGCTCCTGGCCCCGCCTCTTCACTGAACGTTACTAGGTCCTCTCTCTCCCTGCTCCATGAGCAGTGGCTAACGCGACGGTCTGGAGTTTTGAGACTCTGATCGCGGGTTCTATTCCCGCCCGTGGTATGGTTTGTTTGCAATCGTGTCATTACGATTTCGTGAGTCAGCTTTATCATACCTCGTCTTAAACCTATGTATCTTTCCTGCCTCCACTACATCGCTCGCCAGTCTGTTCCACTTCCTGACCACTCTATGACTAAAGAGATGTGTGTGTGTGTGGGGGGGGGGGTGTAGTGCCAAATAGGTAAAACTGGTCAGTTAGCAAGTATAAGTTCAGTCTTTTCTAAAATTTTCTCTTATACGCTTAAAGATACATATTTTTTTTTCATTTATGGTAATGTAAAAATTAATAATTTTGTACCAAAAGAACCTTAGAAAACTTATCTAACCTTATTATAACAAACGAAATTTAATTTAGCCTAATCCAACTAAATATATTTTAGATAAGTTTCCAATAATTTAATAATAAACAATGAAATATATTTTTTTCATTAGGTTCAGAATGATTTTTGCGAAATTATTGTCTACACAAATTTTCGCTTGCCTTATTCTGCAAAAGTGTTGCTATTTAAGCCAAAATCGAAAGTTTTACCTATTCGGCACGACATATAGAGACGTAGATGACATTAGTGGTATACTATATAGAAAGTCCCTTGTTAGGCAGAACATTACTGGCAAATCAGGTTTTGTCTCCAGGATGCGACCTACACCAGTCAGCTAACACCCAGCTACCTATTTATCTGAAGACGTTTCGCCCACCCTGGCACTCTTCTGTGTACAGTTCTGCCAGCCTGAGGGACTGATTACCTCATCTTCTACTGTCTCCAGTCTCATCACTTTCAAATTTCCTCTGTATTGAGTAGATAAAGCAACTGTTTGTGCTTGTATCTGAGTCCTCACCTCTTGCATGTATTGTTGTTAGGTTGGAAAGTGAGCCACTTTCCGGCTTCTGAACCCCCAGTCGCGTCCGCCAGGTCACTAGCGAACCTGCTTCATGAGCAAGCCTGGTCACGGGACTGGTGATTCAGGTCATAATTAAACTTTGAATAATAATAATAATTCTATAAGTGTATATATAAAAGGCATGCAAGCCGAGCTGACGTCAGTGACATACTACTATTTAGAAAGCCCCTTGATATGCAGAGCATTTCGGGCAAATTGGGTCATTTTTTGACCCAGGATGTGACCCACACCAGTCGACTAACACCCAGGTACCCATTTTACTGATCGGTTAGCATGGAGAGCAGGTGTGAGCAGGTGTCTTACGGAAATACGTCCAAATGTTTCGTGCCGTACCGTGCACTGAACATCGAACTTCAATGTGAGAGCCGAGTGCATTACCAATTGAGCTACGGGACAGGTCCAGTCTTTAGGCTAGTTATTCAGGCCACAATTAATAGAATATAGTATCTGTATATTTTTCATTTGCTTTTGGTATAAACTATAAATACAAGTTTTATTATGTTCATTAATAAAAACCAAACTATTTACCCCCACCCCACTGAATAAATTTAACGCTCGCTCCTGAGAAGCCTAGACATAGTAAATCATGTCAACATGGAACCTGGCCCATAAGCAAGCCTAGTCACAGGCCTATTTAAATTCCACTTTATGCGGTTTCTTAGTCTAGTTCTGTTGCTTTAAAACTAAATATTACACTATTAAATATTAACCTATGAAATATAATACTCGTTTGTGTATGATAATACTGACTACAGAAGGCTATACATAGCCAAGAATACTGGCTATACATACCACAGAGAGTTATACATGGCAAAGAATACTAGCTATAAACATCATAGGCTATACATACCCAAGAATACCGAAAACACATACTCTAAGTGAACTATACATTGCTATGTATTCCTATACATGTCACTGAGCTATGCATAGCTATAAACGATGCTATATCAAAATAACCAATACATATCTAAAAAAAATATACACTGCAGTAAATAAAAGGTTCGCGGGTTACACACACACACGTACAAAATCGTTGACAAAATCCCACAATAACACAATAAACCCTACGCTATCTCTATTTACAAAGGTAAGAAATAATCCTCTTGGGATTACAGAAGCATCAAAAGTAATCCCACGTCTCTTTTTTTTTAAACTGTCGAAAGTTTCTGTACTTTCCTAGGCAATCAGCGGAAGGTTCAAAACGCTTGCTAACATTCGTCAGCCAATCTGAGGCAGGTTCGAAACGTTTACAGTAATTTTGAAGCCGGTCAGTGTACGACATCTCCTGTGTGACGTTTCGAAAAACGCTATTCCTAGCAAGGTCAAGAATAATAATAATAATAATAATAATAATAATAATAATAATAATAATAATAATAATATTATTATTATTATTATTATTAAAAGTAAAAATAAAATTAAAAAACTAATAAAATATAATAAAATTAAATAATAATAATAATAATAGTAATATTAATAACAAAAACAAAAGTAATATGATGGAACCAGACCTTCGACCAAAGCAAAAACAAAAGCCCAAATGAACTCTCGTAACCGACAAAATAAAAAAAAACTTTATTACAAGTCCTCTGAGAGAACAAGTAAAGCACCAGCCATTACCCTCACTTACAAGTTTATGCTACAAGTGACTGGATTTTAGCACAGGGCAGTTAGTAGGGAACGAGCAGTTAAGGTTGTAATGACCTGATGGTCACTACTGCCTTTATCGCTAGATTTCTTTTTTTTCTTGGGGGGGGGGGAATTCTTAACGTCATTAGGTACTGGGATACCTATTTAACTAGTACTTGAATACTTCCAGTATGTGTTGAGATACCTATTTAACCAGTACTTGAATACTTCCAGAATGTGTTGGGATACCTATTTAACCAGTACTTGAATACTTCCAGTATGTGTTGAGATACCTATTTAACCAGTACTTAAATACTTCCAGTATGTGTTGGGATACCTATTTAACCAGTACTTGAATACTTCCAGTATGTGTTCAGATACCTATTTAACCAGTACTTAAATACTTCCAGTATGTGTTGGGATACCTATTTAACCAGTACTTGAATACTTCCAGTATGTTTTGGGATACCTATTTAACCAGTACTTGAATACTTCCAGTATGTGTTGGGATACCTATTTAACCAGTACTTGAATACTTCCAGAATGTGTTGGGATACCTATTTAACCAGTACTTGAATACTTCCAGTATGTGTTGGGATACCTATTTAACCAGTACTTGAATACTTCCAGTATGTTTTGGGATACCTATTTAACCAGTACTTGAATACTTCCAGAATGTGTTGGGATACCTATTTAACCAGTACTTGAATACTTCCAGAATGTGTTGGGATACCTATTTAACCAGTACTTGAATACTTCCAGAATGTGTTGGGATACCTATTTAACCAGTACTTGAATACTTCCAGTGTTGGGATACCTATTTAACCAGCACTTGAATGCTTCCAGTATGTGTTGGGATACCTATTTAACCAATACTTGAATACTTCCAGTAGGTGCTGGGATACCTATTTAACCAGTACTTGAATACTTCCAGAATGTGTTGGGATACCTATTTAACCAGTACTTGAATACTTCCAGAATGTGTTGGGATACCTATTTAACCAGTACTTGAATACTTTGTGTTGGGATACCTATTTAACCAGCACTTGAATGCTTCCAGTATGTGTTGGGATACCTATTTAACCAATACTTGAATACTTCCAGTAGGTGCTGGGATACCTATTTAACCAGTACTTGAATACTTCCAGTGTTGGGATACCTATTTAACCAGTACTTGAATACTTCCAGTGTTGGGATACCTATTTAACCAGCACTTGAATACTTCCAGTATGTGTTGGGATACCTACTTAACCAATACTTGAATACTTCCAGTAGGTGCTGGGATACCTATTTAACCAATACTTGAATACTTCCAGTAGGTGCTGGGATACCTATTTAACCAATACTTGAATACTTCCAGTAGGTGCTGGGATACCTATTTAACCAATACTTGAATACTTCCAGTAGGTGCTGGGATACCTATTTAACCAATACTTCAATACTTCCAGTAGGTGCTGGGATACCTATTTAACCAGTACTTGAATACTTCCAGTAGGTGCTGGGATACCTATTTAACCAATACTTGAATACTTCCAGTAGGTGCTGGGATACCTATTTAACCAATACTTGAATACTTCCAGTAGGTGCTGGGATACCTATTTAACCAATACTTGAATACTTCCAGTAGGTGCTGGGATACCTATTTAACCAGTACTTGAATTCTTCCAGTAGGTGCTGGGATACCTATTTAACCAGTACTTGAATACTTCCAGTAGGTGCTGGGATACCTATTTAACCAGTACTTGAATACTTCCAGTAGGTGCTGGAGTCTTTTACACACGACTTTCTACATAAGATATGACCTTTTTTGACCTTTTATACGAACGTTTTTATATCTATATCCTGACCTTCATTTACCCGCTTTATGACGTCCTTTGACCTGATGTATACTGATATTTATCTTGTCTATGACCTTTATATTCAAAAACAAGCGCTAAAACTACAAGGGTTAAACAGCGTTCTATTACCTTTAATAACCTGCAACACATTGACCTTTATTTACATTCTATACGTTTAAAAAATTATAATAGCAACAATAATTAAATCAATGATGTAATATACAGTGACCTTTTTTGGAGGTGACTATATTCGAGGTGAACTTTTCTGAAGGGTGACCTTTTCCGAAGTGACCATTTTGAAGGGTGACCTTTACTAGTATGACCTTTACTGCGACCTCTTCCAAGATTGACCTTTACTGGTCTGACCTTTTTGGGTGACATTTACTGGTGTGACCTGTTTGTGGGGTGACAGTGGTATGACCTTTACTAAGGTGACCTTAGAGTGGTTCGACAATGTTCTCCATGCCTTAAAAAATCTATCTAAAAAAATTTGTTGCATTTGCCGGCAATTGCAACGAGACAAATATTAAGTTTTTAAACGTTGATTGGGTCTAAAATAATAGTCTGATGGAACACTGATTTTTGGAATTATTTTTATTACTATTATTTTATCATCATTATCTTATAATATTTGATTACATTATAATTACATTTACTTTAATAATGTCAATATTTTATTTGATTACACCATTATAATAATAATTATTAATTATATTATTATATTAATAATAGCATTTAAGATACCCAAAGCAAGAAATTTTGTTTTAACGTTCGTGCAGAAATGAACGAACTCTGATGTGAGGGGGTTCTTGATCCAAGGAATTAGACCTAGTCCCCCTTCTCAGGAATCGAACTTGAATGTCTCCCATTTTCCCGAGGCGTTGAATGATCGCTAAGGATTTAGCGCTTTCCCAATGTGAAAATAATAATCATAATACTATGGATTAAATAGTGATTATGCAAAGAATTCGTAGTATGGAGATCGGTAGTTTGGATTACTAAAAGTATTGTTCAGAGGGCTGAGGAGAGGTTGTTGAGGTGGTTTGGACATTTAGAGAGTATGGAGCAAAACAGGATGACTTGAAGGGTGTATAAATCTGTAGTGGAAGGAAGGCGGGGCAGAGGTTGTCCTAGGAAAAGTTGGAGGGAAGGGGTAATTGTTTTGTATGTGAGGGGCTTGGACATTCAACAGGCATGTGTGACAGAAATGGAGACAAGTGGTTTTTTACTACTTGACGTGCTGTTGGAGTATGACCAATGTAGGATTCGTGAAGGGAGTCAGAGAAAATGGTTAGCCGGACTTGAGTCCTGGAGTACAGTGAGTGCCTGCACTCTGAAGGAGGGGTGGAGACAATGTAATTAGGAAGGGCATCGATTTGGCAAGACAGCGATGAAGCGAGTGTTGGAAGTGTCTTCTTTTTCGGGTCACCCAATCTCGGTGGGAGAGGCCAGTGTGTTAAAGAATAATAATTGCAAAAATGTCCGTCCTAATTAGAGGCTAGGGTGTCAAACACAACGGTAAAACACGTTTTACCCTTAAGTAACCTTGTCCCGTACCACCAGTTACAAACGTACATTTTTATCCTGGGGAAGGGGCGCTAAACCTGTAGGGATTATGCTGTTCTTGTGGGGGAGGGGGATGGAAGGCAGTCAGGATTAATTCAGGGAATTGGAGCACAGATCCAGTTCAGCAGATCGAGATCCTCTCACCAGCATCAAGGAACCTCCTTTGAGGGGTACCAACTTACAGTTTTGTAAGTTGAAGGTTCTTGCATGGCCATCTTATTGCCAGACGTATACCAGAAGTTTTTTAATCCGTTTGAGGTTAAATATAGGTTTTACTAAATTTACGTAACCTAGCCAGCCCTAGCCTAACATAAGATAACCTGGCCAAACTTTACCTAGCCTAGCCTAACCTACACTTATCTTAACCAACTCGAGCCTAACGTAACATATAGCCTGGCGTAACCTAACCTAGCCTGGCCTATCCTAAACTAATTTACCTTAACCAACCCTAGCCTAATATAACACAGCCTAACGTAACCTAATCAGGCCTAAATTAACCTTACCTAATCAAGCCTAGCTTAACCTAGCCTAGCTTAGCTTAGCCTAGTTTAGCCAAATCTAGCCTAACTTAACTTAGCCTACTTTAGGCTGAACCAGTGTTCACCAAAACCTCGTTAACTTAACCAGACTTAAAAATACATTTTATCCAAAATATTTTGAAAAGGTAAAAGAAATTGACTTTTAGTGAAACGTACCCCCCCCACACAAAAAAAAAACTGACCCAAAATGGGTTGCTCCCATCCACTAATTATTTTCCCATTTCCATTAACCCAAAATACTTGGCAAATTTCATGCAAATACTCCTGTCCCCTTCCTCGGTAATTTAACTACCAGAGTCGCCTAGGGGACTGAAACAACTAACCCGCTCCTCTTGTGGGTGGTATAGTCAAATTAGCATAACAGGGTCATTAGCCTCGACTAATGACCCTGTGGTTTGCAATAAATATGGTCGGTCCTCTAAATACTGATGACCGCAAGATGGTTAGTAATTTAAAAATGAGATTATATATATATATATATATATATATATATATATATATATATATATATATATATATATATATATATATATATAACATATATAATTATATACTTAAATAATATAAAATATAGGGAGGTATCACCTCTAGAACTGTTATAGGGACCCTCATCCTCAGAGAAAAGAATAAACTTGCTTCAGGGAAAACTCAAGATTCTCCCTGAAGCTGTTTGAGAATTTTCTCCTACCACCCCTATATTATATATTTATATATTTTATTTAAAGACAAAATACATTGACAAAACATTCACAAAAATATGATACAAAGTAAAACAACATAGGTAACTCAGAGCTACATCTCGAATACTTCGTCCAGCTCCCCGGCGGTGGGCCGCGTGCCCAGAATGCTGCAGGCATTTCCTCTCTGGATCTCAACACTGAGTCTCTGAAAGAGGAAGCTAGTCGCCCTGTGGTCCTTGGTTTCTATGATGAGCTTTTCACCTAGCTCTTTGAGGAACTTTAGAGCACACTTGCCCCATGCTCCAATGGTCTCCGACCCTATTGGAATGAAGTTATAGCAAGGGGGAAGGTCTTCATATTTGCGGATCTTCTGAGTCTCCCTGGCAGCTCCACCCCCTTCCACTACGGAGTATGGCAAGTAGGTGTCTGCCAATGTGGCGGCACATGTGTAGTCCCAGGCAATCTGCTTTCCATCCTTCCAAGGTAGCATAGTGGCTCCATCAGGACGCTTTAGACTTCCGTCAGACCTCTGCACTTGGGGTTCCCGTTGAGCTGGGCAACGGGCTGTGGCGAGGCTTCTCTTTATGTCATTGACCTCCTCATGCCTGGCATACTTCCCTTCTGCTGTGTGACACACGAGACCATGAAGTCCGAATTGATCAGCTGTCGCCCTGCCGCAAATACACCTATGTTCGGTGAGGATGGGGGCGGCTAGGCGAAGAGCAACACCAATCCGAATGGCCTGTGGGTCTAGTCGAGTGCCCAAGGAGGAATTGGGAACAGCAAACAGGAAATCTCCTGAGTGTGGTGCCTTCACTGCCAGGAGACGAGCTTTGTCCTTTCCTGAGGCGTTGGAGAGCATTGTGTTGGCGACTTTTTCCATGATCGGTTTGTCCCAGTGGGACTGTTTGTGTTCTTTGGGAGGAGCTGGTCTACTGGAGGAATCTGTAAGGGTGTCCCACCGAATAGCTGCTTCAGTAAACCTGGGGTCTTGAGCTCCTACCATGTCTCTCAAGCGTTCGGGAACAATCTTCTTGACTAATGCACTGGAAGCCAAACACGAAGACAGAAAAGCAGGTAAAGCAACATGCGTTGCTTTGCGCACCCCTATACCTCCCAGTCGTACTGAGAGGGTTGCCTGATCCCATTGCTGATCCTCTAGTGACAGGTTCAGTGCCTTCTTAAGGATTGACCTCAGGTGTGCGTCATATTCGTCAAGTGTTGGGTTGTCAAAAGAGGGTGCACACCTGAGGAACTAAGTGAGTCTTGGAAAAGTAAGGCACCTTGTGAGGAGATACAGAGCATCATGGGCATCAAGATTGCTTATTCTCTCCTCCATTCTCATCAGGTCATTCAATTTGTCCTTGAGGACTGTGTCGATGGCCTGGTGACCCAGCGGTGCTCCCAAGAGGGTACTGTTGGACGGAGTGGTAGTAGAGACTTCTGGGAGAATTCTTCGCACAGCATTGATTATTTCCTGGTTTGCTGTGATGATTTCACACTTGGAGGGAATGAGGATGAGTCCCAAGTCTTCTCCCTGTGTTTTCACCAGTTGTAGGTCCCCCACGAGGTACTCTTCAGTACCTGCCAGAGTGCCATCATCCAGGTACCAGATGTTGAGCTCGCTGCGTAGGCTGGAAGTTAGTTCTCTTACTGCCAAGCAGAAGAGAAGTGGAGCGAGTGGGTCACCCCGCTGAACACCTTCTGATGAGAGAATTTCATGTTCTCCAAACAAAAGAATTGAGGGTTTGCTGTAGCCGGCTGAAATGAACGGAATATATATATATGAATATATATATATATATATATATATATATATATATATATATATATATATATATATATATATATATATATGTCGTGCTGAATAGATAAAACTTGCGATTTTGGCTTATATATAGCAAAGCTCGTCTTGCCGAATAAGGCAAGTGAAAATTTGTGTATGCAATAATTTCGCAAAAATCATTCTGAACCTAACGAAAAAAATATATTTCATTGTGTTTATTATTGTAAACTTACCTAAAATATATATTTAATTGGATTAGGCTAAATTAAATTGCGCTTATTATAAGGTTAGGTAAGTTTCCTAAGGTTCTTTTGGTACAAAATTAATTTTTACATTAGCAATAATGAAAAAATATATCTTTAAACATAAAAGATAAAAGACAAAATTTTAGAAAGGACTTAATTTCAAACGAATTCTTGATAATTGACCAGTTTTACCTATTCGGCACGGCATACAAATATTACAGGATTACCTAAATACGCTAAAAACTAATCAAACAAATGGCATGTGAATAATGCAAACGTTGAACAAATGGGTTCTCTATTGACGAAAGGTTTCGCCAGCACAGCAGGCTATTTCAGTCTGCTGCCCTTGTTCACCTAGCAGTAAGTAGGTACCTGGATGTTAATCGGCTGGTGTGGGTGGCATCCTGGGGGTAGTAGTATTATATCTTAGACAAGGCTGAGCTTTGAAATAAACTGAGGTAGGATAACAGTTCATAGCTTATAAAATTTGTGAGAAAAAAAAGATATCGAAGTGTTGTACACGTGTCTTATTAACTTTATGGGATTGTATATCATTAATACAATATTCGTCACTTTATAGAATGCAATACAAGTAAATTCATGGTGCAGATAGGGAAAAAAAACAAGAGACCAGAAATGGAATATAGTCTAGAGAAGAAAAAATGACGAACAGAGTGAAAATGACCTGATGGGTCTTTATTACCACAAACATATTATCTGAGGCACCCACAAACCGGATAACATTTGCAGCACATAGGAGAAATTCGAGAAAAAGCATTCAGGAACATGAACAAAGAAACGTTTAGGACACCATACACCACGTATGAAAGGGTCAATATAAATTATACCGCTCCCAAGAAGTGTATGCCTTTGGAGGCTACTTCAGTTCCTTCTTAAGTGATTAATCTTGACAAGTGTGAACAGATTACATGCAGTTTTAATGATCCTCGTGTAGTAGATAGGCTTTAAACCCCACTGACCAGCCAATCTACGTGATAAAACACGTTCAGATAAACAGAGCACAAAAGACTCGCGAAATCGTAATGACACGATTGCAAACAAACCATACCACGGGCGGGATTTGAACCCGCGGTCAGAGAGTCTCAGTGGCTAACGCGACGGTCTGGAGTTTTGAGACTCTCTGACCGCGGGTTCAAATCCCGCCCGTGGTATGGTTAGAGCACAAAAGGTTTGCAACCAAGACTTATCCTGGAACAAAGAGAAGAATTTGACGACCTTGAAAGGACAGAATAAGAGGGGATAACTAATTCCTCTCATCAAGAGCTCAACAATAAAGCAGTCAACCCCTTAAGGCAGATTGTGACCTTTAATTAACCCTTTTTCCCATATACATTCATTCTGTGTGTGTGCGTGTGTGTAAACTCGTTCGTTACTTTCCTGATGCTCCACTCTTCTGTTTACCATAAAACCTTACATAATATGCGTGTCAGTATATACCTGTTTGTCCTGTGTTTTACATAATGAGATCACATGCACCGTCTTCCACGTCTATGGCAGTTGTTGCCTTGTATCAAATGACTTCATGCAAGAATTTGGCTAGGGCTTCACGGACTCCTGAACCCACGAAGAGAGATCCTTCCCCAATGCTTTTTTCACCTCTCCACCTTGTGTAGTGTCCAGTACTCGCTTGTGTATTCTTTTTCTTAGACTCTGTGGTAATGTCGCTACTTACTCCGAAATATTCTCCTTAAAAGTTCTTTTAGTTTCTCGCCAAGTTCCTGGTCATTTCATGTGAACTTTTCTCCTTCTTTCATCAATTTTATTACCCGATTCTTTCCTGTTCCCGTCTTTATAATATGATTGTTATTGCGAGTGAGAGGGGGTTGGATCTGAGTGGTATTTATACACGAGTTAACAAAGTTACCAAAGTTTATTTCTTGGTAGCATTGAAAATGGGTTAGGCAAATATTTTTGTTAGTGGGTTTAAGTTTGAGAAGAACCTGCCTAGTATTGGACAGTAGGCCTGCTGCAGTGTTCCTTATGTTCTTATAACAATTTTGATTCAAATATGGCTTTCCATGTTATGTCAATACCTTCACCCGTGTTTATTCGTGTCTGACTCTTCAATACCCTTTCATTTATCCTGTATTCTTTGCCTTCTATAATTTTTCACGTTGTTGTTCCTTTGCCTTCTATGTGTCTGCGCCTGTGGATGAATCACAAACTCTATGACCGCGGGTTCAATCCCGGCCGGGGGTATGGTTTATTTGCAATCGTGTCATTACGATTTCTTAAGTCAAGTCAATCACAAACTCTCTTCTCAACTCCTGTACTCACGGGTGGGAATTTCTCCTCCGCCTCCCGGCACTTCCAGCTACGTACTCCATTTCACTTTCTTTTCCTACTTCTCTTCATTCAGGAATTGTCTCATACATGTGAAGGTTCCTCTTCTAAAGTCGAATTTTCCCTTCCTGCTATGTTTCTCTCAATGTTTACTTTCACATGGTGTTCGAAACAGTGTTGTGTGGTCGCTAACTCTGTGGAGCCTCTCCGATTGTATTTTACCTCCGTGTGTGTGTGTGTGTGTGTGTGTGTGTGTGTGTGTGTGTGTGTACTCACCTATTCCTGGTTGCAGGGGTCGATTCACAGCAACCTACCCCTGTCTCTTCGCTGATCGCTACTAGCGACCTTCTCTCCTTGCTCCAAGAGCTTTATCGTGCCTCTTCTTAAAGCAAATATGGATCCTGTCTCCTCTACCTCTCTCTCCAGATTGCTCCACTTCCTGACAAATCTAAGGCTAAAGAAACGCTTCCTAACACCACTATGACTCATCCGAGTTAACTTCCAGTTGCGTCCCTTTGTTGCTGTGTCCCATCTTTGTAACATTCTCTCCCTCTCCACCTTGTCAATTCCTCTCTGTAATTTATCTCGTGTGTGTGTGTGTGTGTGTGTGTGTGTGTGTGTGTGTGTGTGTGTGTGTGTGTGTGTGTGTGTAGATAATCATTGTCCGTTAAAACTTTAACTTCTTGATTACTTGGTTAATTGATGTGTCTTGAAGGTTGAGCTGAGACAAAAAATAGAGTGGGATGTTCCTAGGTTATGTTGCTGGGTAGTTACGCTGTTAGGTAGTTATGTTGCTGGGAAGTTGTGTTACTAGGTAGTGTTGCTGGGTAGTTATGTTGCTTGACAGTTGTGTTGCTAGGTGGTTATTCTGTCAGGTAATTATGTTGCTAGGTAGTTATGCTGCTAGGCGATATGAAGCCAGACGGTTATGCTGCCAAGTAATGCTGCTAGCTTGCTGGGTAAAGCGAAGGGGTCGTAACCCCCTTCCCTTCCAGAGAACGAGGGAGAGGTGAATCGCATATCGTTATCACTAAGTCGAAGAGCGGATATATCAAAAACCCTATAAACACCCTATGTGAGAAATTATGTGGGTAAATTTTACAGTGTCCTGAATTAACATTCCACCCGCATAATTATGAAGAACTTTGATATATCAAACAGTTTACACTTACTGATACTGATGCAGCTCGAAGTCAAGTGGGTCTTTAAGGTCACCAGGTCACAATGTCCCTCCTTCGTGTCCACCTTCTCGGTTCATCATATCTCACACGTTAGTACTTTAAATTATCAGAAACTATAGTTCTTAATATTATTGGAAAATTTATGCCAGTAACACTGACAAATTATAAGTGGACTGTATATTATAATATCATTTACTTGGCCTGAGTAATTTGTTTGGGTAATTTTATATAAATACAAATTAATTACATGATTAGAAAAGTATAAAGGACGTTTAAGATTACTCGCCAAATTAAGATTTTGGCGTTATATCCTAACGCCTCCCTTTCGGTAGGTAATTCTTGTTAGCCAATATAAATTAACATACCTGCAGTGAAAATTAATGCAGTGGGAGGTGTACATTACTTATGGTGTCAACTTCATCAATTTCTGACGATACTACTTCTATTACACTTTAATTAATCTCATACGAAGATTCGGCCGATTTCCAAATTCCTTGAGAGAGCCAACACTACCTCTTAAAACGGCCACCCGGGCAGCACTCCTCAGATTCTGTTTTCTTTTATGACCTCTTCCCTGGGGTCAAATAAAGAGCCGAGACGACCAGCAGTCAACCTTCCACACCCGTGTCACCAACAATACTTTGCCATCTACACAACCATCTAAGACCCGCGTCAGGAAACACTTGTCCCGTTTCCTGACGAACCTTACCTAACACTTCCTCCGCCACTCGGAAGCACTCGCTTGTGGTGAATGGTTTTGAGAACCGACTAGTTGTAGATTGAGACACGCAACATATGGAAATCTTTATTGAGGAAACGTTTCGCCACACAGTGGCTTCATCAGTTCAATACAAAGAAGAAAGGTGCAAGGAGAGGAGGAGTTTGAGGTAATCAGTCCCTCAGCCCTATGCTGTACATTCTACAAGATTAATGGACTGAACACATCGACTCTAGGCTGAGGGACTGATTACATCCCACTCCTCTCCTTACACCTTCCGCTTTGTATTGGACTGATGAAGCCACTGTGGCGCGAAACGTTTCCTCAATAAAGATTTCCACATGTTGCATAAGTGTCTCCATCTTCAACTCACTCGCTTCCTCAA
Source organism: Cherax quadricarinatus (assembly GCF_038502225.1). NCBI lineage: Eukaryota > Metazoa > Arthropoda > Malacostraca > Decapoda > Parastacidae > Cherax > Cherax quadricarinatus. The sequence continues at coordinate 6,966,136 of NC_091378.1, forward strand.
GTAGTTCGGTAGTTTAACTACCATTAAAACGCCATATTTACATTACCACTTAACATTTACATTATATTAACAATTATGGTAATATTATAAAGAAAATTCCACACCCTATAAATCCCGCTCCACAGCGGGTGAAACATTGCAAAATACTTCAGCTGTGGGTTCAACGTCGCAAAATATACAAGATCTACGGATGAAACGTCGCAAAATAGAGGTTTTGCCCTATCTTCTGAATTATCAAGTGCTTAACGATAACCTGGGTCAGTCCAGTTATCTGGCGTATATACGCGCAGTCCAGCGTATGTTCTTATGGGAGCTTATTCGGGCTCACAAGTGCTCATTCATATAATGTTAATGCCACACACGAATGAGCTCGGCGGTGCTCTCATTGCGGAGGTCAGGATTTTCCCTGGCCAAAAATTTATGGTGATTGGGGATTTTTCCCTTAATTAGAAGACAGGTTTTATCGGACCTCATAACCATAAACCAGGCAGCCTTCTATGCTAGTGTTTTTTCTAATTCTAAATCAGATTATCCAAGCTAGGATAAAACAGCGTTAGTATGATGTAAGCAGGTCACATTCTCGTCTAGAATTGATTTGATCTTGGCGCAGTGTCCTAGTTTAAAGTTTAAATCTTATTACTATGGCTTGTTATAATTCTAACCTATTTAACTTTATTGTGGTTTAAACACGAGATACATTGTAGCAGTTATTTTATTTACAAGCTTACGCTGGATGAGCGAGACAGGAACGATACTTGGGTATCTTTATGGGAACGTTTCGACAACCAGTGGTTTTATCAGTCCAATACAGAGAACAATGCTTCAGACGTTTCTCCAACCAGTGGTTTTATCAGTCCAATACAGAGAACAATGCTTCAGACGTTTCTCCAACCAGTGGTTTTATCAATCCAATAGAGTAATGCCTCAGATGGTATAAGACACAGTGCAGTAGTTTGAGATGATCAGTCCCTAAGCCAGGACGAATTAGCTAGAGACGCAAGAAGACAAGGAGAATTAGCTGGAAGTGATCAGTACCTCAGCCTAGACAAGTGTTACACAAATAACCCGCACATAAAAGAGAGAAGCTTACGACGACGTTTCGGTCCGACTTGGACCATTGACAAAGTCACACTAACAGAGGTGGAGCAGGACGGCTGGACAAGTGTTCCATCCATGAGTCTTGATGAATAAATCAGACGAGACCAGATTAAACAGTCAGGTGCTACGTGTCTTCCTCGTTTATCTGTTGGGTTTGTAAGCAATTCAGATGTGTTTGTGACCTGATCAAGCCCACTGTGTGGGCGGAACGTTGCATTATTCATCGATGACAAAAAAAAAACACTAGAAGATATTATATTAGTGGTAAACAATTCCGACAAGACGAAGAATTAGAAACGTGTGCAACACCTGGGTGTCTTTATTTGAAGACGTTTCGCCATCCAGTCCTTCATCAGTTCAAAACAGAGACATGAGAAGATACTAGAAAATTGAATAATCAGTCCCTCAGCCCGGTAGAATTATACACAGAAAACAGACAAGGTAATCAGTCCCTCAGTCTCGTAGAAGTATACACAAAAGACAGACGAGGTAATCAGTCCCTCAGCCCGGTAGAATTATACACAGAAAACAGACGAGGTAATCAGTCCCTCAGCCTGGTAGAATTATACACAGAAAACAGACGAGGTAATCAGTCCCTCAGCCCGGTAGAATTATACACAGAAAACAGACGAGGTAATCAGTCCCTCAGCCTGGTAGAATTATACACGGAATACAGACACGGTAATCAGTCCCTCAGTCTCGTAGAAGTATACACAAAAGACAGACGAGGTAATCAGTCCCTCAGCCTGGTAGAATTATACACAGAAAACAGACAAGGTAATCAGTCCCTCAGTCTCGTAGAAGTATACACAAAAGACAGACGAGGTAATCAGTCCCTCAGCCCGGTAGAATTATACACAGAAAACAGACGAGGTAATCAGTCCCTCAGCCTGGTAGAATTATACACGGAATACAGACACGGTAATCAGTCCCTCAGTCTCGTAGAAGTATACACAAAAGACAGACGAGGTAATCAGTCCCTCAGCCTGGTAGAATTATACACAGAAAACAGACAAGGTAATCAGTCCCTCAGTCTCGTAGAAGTATACACAAAAGACAGACGAGGTAATCAGTCCCTCAGCCCGGTAGAATTATACACAGAAAACAGACGAGGCAATCAGTCCCTCAGCCCGGTAGAATTATACACAGAAAACAGACGAGGTAATCAGTAATCACAGAAAACAGACGAGGTAATCAGTCCCTCAGCCTGGTAGAATTATACACGGAATACAGACACGGTAATCAGTCCCTCAGTCTCGTAGAAGTATACACAAAAGACAGACGAGGTAATCAGTCCCTCAGCCCGGTAGAATTTTACAGAGAATACAAAAGATACGGTAATTCGTCCCTCACCCTTGCAGAATTATACACAGACGACAGAATATAAGGCAATCAGTCCCTCATCCCGGTACAACCATATACAAAAGGCAGTAGAAAATGAGGTAATCAGTCCTTCAGCCTTACAGAACTAAACATAGACAGAAGATGAGGTAAACAGTCCCTAAGCCCGGAAGCCGGTGTTCAGTTCCTCTGTCTTGAATTAAAAGGAAAAAAATAAAAATAAATAATAATAATAATAATAATAATAATAATAATAATAATAATAATAATAATAATAATGAAAAGACAGGGAAGTCTTTCATGTGAAGTTTTTTTTATAAAAAATGGAAAAAAAATACAAAAAAAAATTAAACAAACCATTTTGGATGAAGCATGTCGGCAGCTGCGTCAAAGGCTGTCCTATCATGTCTAATTTTTGATAGTAAAAAGTTTTACAGGACAGAGTGCTCTCTGCTGTTACCTGGGCAGCGGGAAAACAACCTACCTTTTACTATTTTGCCTTTTTTACCTCCTCTTTCATGAAGTGAAAACAAGTTTTTTAATTTCATTAATATATATATATAATATATATATATATATATATATATATATATATATATATATATATATATATATATATATATATATATATATATTTGTCGTGCCGAATAAGTAAAACTTGCTAATTTGGCTTAAATAGTAATGCTCTTCTTGCCGAATAAGGCAAGCTAAATTTGTGTATGCAATAATTTCGCAAAAATCCTTCTGAAGCTAATGAAAAAAAAATATATAATTGTGTTTATTATTGAAAACTTATCTAAAATATGTTTAGTTGGATAAGGCTAAATTGAATTCTGCTTGTTATAATAAGGTCAGGTAAGTTTTCTAAGGTACTTTTGGTAGAGAATTAATTTTTACATTAACATAAATGAAAAAAAAATATCTTTAAACGTATAAGAGAAAATTTTAGAAAGGACTTAATTTTAAAACGAGTTCTTGCTAACTGACCGATTTTACCAGTTTATATACATACTATATACACAAAAGGCAATTACAAATAGATAATTAGATTACACACACACACACACTCGATCCCTGCTACTATATAAAGGCAAGCGCGCGCCCGCACACACACCACACACACACACACACACACACACACACACACACACACACACACACACACACACACACACACACACACACTTCAACAACACAGGCTGACAAATCCAGGCACTCCTTTCGAAGATATGAATAATGCATGTGCACGAATTACTCTCGTCTTGAGGTCCAACACTCCAGCTAAAAGATAGATTCCTCAGTGTGTATTCGAGGGAGAGAGATAATGGAGGTGCAAGGGCCTTAGTCTCTGTCTCTCTCCTCCTCTCTCTCTACTCCTCTCTCCCTCACTCCATTTAACATGAGTAAGCCTATAAGCTTCTACACGTAGATAAGATTAGAGTTATCTTCCTATCTCTCTTCACTTCAAAGTTTGGCCAGAGCATTAGACAAATTAGCACAAAAATATTTACCCAGAAGCATAGTACCTAGATTAAAGATAGCTCTATCTGTAAGCCTGGGATTTAACAAGGTCACTTAATACATCGTCTAGATTGTTATGTCCGCGAGGAAGCGCTAAATGTGTAGGGGCAATGCAGCTCAGTGGTAATTTGAAGTAACGAGGTTGCCTCAAAGTCGAGGGCAAATACAAACACTTGGATCAAGAGCCCTTGCCAGTTTGTTAACAAAGAAGGGGACGACACAGGAGTAGTCGTCTCGGGCCTCGACCCGACCTGTATGATTAATTACAATAACAATCAGCTTAAATAACAGCAACAAGAAAACAGATAAAAGTAACAACCACAGCAAAACAAATACAAACAGCCACTATCACAACCATAACAGTCACCATAACTACAACAATCACAGCAACAACATTCAACAATATAAATCAAGAAAAAGAGCTTTCTTATGTCTCGGTTTTATCTGGCAACTTACAAGAACATAGTCCAAAAAGACCCCCACAAGAACTCTATCCTTAAAGACCCCTCGCTAAAACACAGTCCTTAAAGACCCTTCACTAAAACACAATCCTTAATGACCCTTCATTGAAACACAATCCTTAAAGACCCTTCACTAAAACACAATCCTTAAAGACCCTTCACTAAAACACAATCCTTAAAGACCCTTCACTAAAACATAATCCTTAAAGACCCTTCACAAAAACAATCCTTAAAGACCCTTCACTAAAACACAATCCTTAAAGACCCTTCACTAAAACAATCCTTAAAGACCCTTCACTAAAACACAATCCTTAAAGACCCTTCACTAAAACACAATCCTTAAAGACCCTTCACTAAAACACAATCCTTAAAGACCCTTCACTAAAACACAATCCTTAAAGACCCTTCACTAAAACACAATCCTTAAAGACCCTTCACTAAAACACAATCCTTAAAGACCCTTCACTAAAACACAATCCTCAAAGACCCTTCACAAAAACAATCCTTAAAGACCCTTCACTAAAACACAACCCTCAAAGACCCTTCACTAAAACACAATCCTTAAAGACCCTTCACTAAAACACAATCCTCAAAGACCCTTCACTAAAACACAATCCTCAAAGACCCTTCACTAAAATACAACCCTCAAAGACCCTTCACTAAAACACAACCCTCAAAGACCCTTCACTAAAACACAACCCTCAAAGACCCTTCACTAAAACACAACCCTCAAAGACCCTTCACTAAAACACAATCCTCAAAGACCCTTCACTAAAACACAACCCTCAAAGACCCTTCACTAAAACACAACCCTCAAAGACCCTTCACTAAAACACAATCCTCAAAGACCCTTCACTAAAACACAACCCTCAAAGACCCTTCACTAAAACACAACCCTCAAAGACCCCTCGATAGCATCACTGGCAACAGATTGTTTTCAAATTATATTTGTTGTCTTCAGTTTTATATCGAATAATTTCCTCTAATCCTTTAAGTCTTTAAGTCTGGTGTCGAGACAATAGGTCAGGTCTTCCAGTTCAGTCTCAAAGATTTCGTAGTAGTGAGTCTTCGGACTAAAAAGTCTTGCATCAGTCTACTGGTGTCAGTCCTTCAGGTTTTAGTCCTTCAGGTTTAAGTCCTTCAAGTTTACAAGTCTGGTTTGGGTTTAATTGCCTCACTTCTATGGGTTCTCAGTTATGGGTTCAACAAGTCGTCAAATCCACAAAGTTTTGAAGCTGTGTGTGTAACTAGTGGCCCGCAATGGTTACAACCTTCAAATCTCTGGCTGATCTTGTGCTTCCAATCCTCCAGGCTTCTCAGGCTTGTGTTGATCTAGCGGCATCAGTCTATCAGGTTTCCAAATCTTTGGTAGATCTAGTGGCCACAATCCTTCAGACTCTTAAAACTTGCCTCGGTCTAGTGTCCATTACCACCTACGTCTGATGTTGAAATAGTAACCCAAAATACATAAATAACCCGCACATAGAATAGAGGAGTTTACGACGACGTTTCGGTCCGACTTGGACCATTTACAAAGTCACAGTGTGACTTTGAGCGGGTTATTTGTGTATCGTTCCAGTGACGGTATTGAGCCTTTTTTTTTTTTTTTATTTAGCCCAAAATCTTCAAAATCTAGTGCTTCAAAATCTAGTGCTACGGTAGTCGCTCTTAACTCTTCAGTTAGAACGAGCATATATGTAGTATTGCCGAATAAGGCAAGTGAAAATTTTTGTATGCAATAATTTCTCAAAAATCATCCTGAACCTAACGAAAAAAAAATATATTTCAATGTGTTTGTTTATTATTAAATTATTGTAAGCTTATCTAAAATATATTTAGCTGGAATAAGCTAAATGAAATTGCGCTTGTTATAAATGGTCAGGTAAGCTTTCTAAGGTTCTTTTGGTACAAAATTATTAATTTTTACATTAACATAAATGAAAAAAATATATATCCTTAAACGTATAAGAGAAAATTTTAGAAAGAACTTGATTTTAAATGAGTTCTTGCTAAGTGACCAATTTTACCTATTCGGCACGACATATATATATATATATATATATATATATATATATATATATATATATATAATTGTGTGTGTGTGTGTCAGAAATATTATTCAGCACTAGAAGTGTTGGAGGTTCGATCCTCCTTTCACTGATCACTTTCCTCGTTTCCTTCAGGTCTTTGAGTAATGTGTTTATCCTCTGGCTCGAGGCCTTCAAGCTTTCACATCGCCTGGCATTAATCCACATGTCTTCAACCCGGCACTGATTCCTTCTAAGTACTTTAAAGCCTGCCTTCCAAAGGCACATTCCTTCAGATTTCTATATTTGTTATCAAGGCATCGGGAGTTTCTTCAGACATTCAGGTCATGGACCGCCCCTTGAAGCGTCGAGTGGCACTACCTTTCAGATAGCGTGTTCCTCGAGGGGTCCCTTTTGCCTCAGGCTCTCAGGTCATGCACGAAGTTAATACCTTCAATCTTTCTGGCCTTACAAATCTTACCGAGCCTCACTTATTTCACCCAATCCTCCAAGTTTTCTTGAGTACCAATCCTTCAAATCTGCTTTACTGTCAATCTCCTCACCCCATTCATCCGACAGGCTCTTTGAGGCAGAAGGAAGGTGGTTGCCGGAAGGGGTAGGGTAGGAAGGAAGGTGTTTGCTGGAAGGGGTAGGGTAGGAAGGAAGATGTTTGCTGGAAGGGGTAGGGTAGGAAAGAAGGTGGTTGCTGGAAAGGGTAGGGTAGGAGGGAAGGTGGTTGCTGGAAAGGGTAGGGTAGGAGGGAAGGTGGTTGCTGGAAGGGGTAGGGTAGGAGGGAAGGTGGTTGCTGGAAGGGGTAGGGTAGGAGGGAAGGTGGTTGCTGGAAGGGGTAGGGTAGGAGGGAAGGTGGTTGCTGGAAGGGGTAGGGTAGGAGGGAAGGTGGTTGCTGGAAGGGGTAAGGTAGGAGGGAAGGTGGTTGCTGGAAGGGGTAGGGTAGGAGGGAAGGTGGTTGCTGGAAGGGGTAGGGTAGGAGGGAAGGTGGTTGCTGGAAGGGGTAAGGTAGGAGGGAAGGTGGTTGCTGGAAGGGGTAGGGTAGGAGGGAAGGTGGTTGCTGGAAGGGGTAGGGTAGAAGGGAAGGTGGTTGCTGGAAGGGGTAGGGTAGAAGGGAAGGTGGTTGCTGGAAGGGGTAGGGTAGGAGGGAAGGTGGTTGCTGGAAGGGGTAAGGTAGGAGGGAAGGTGGTTGCTGGAAGGGGTAGGGTAGGAGGGAAGGTGGTTGCTGGAAGGGGTAGGGTAGGAGGGAAGGTGGTTGTTGGAAGGGGTAAGGTAGGAGGGAAGGTGGTTGCTGGAAGGGGTAAGGTAGGAGGGAAGGTGGTTGCTGGAAGGGGTAGGGTAGGAGGGAAGGTGGTTGCTGGAAGGGGTAGGGTAGAAGGGAAGGTGGTTGCTGGAAGGGGTAGGGTAGAAGGGAAGGTGGTTGCTGGAAGGGGTAGGGTAGGAGGGAAGGTGGTTGCTGGAAGGGGTAGGGTAGGAGGGAAGGTGGTTGCTGGAAGGGGTAGGGTAGGAGAGAAAGATTTAGGAACAGACAAATCCTTCTCATTCTTAAGTACTGTTGCAACAGGGTCAATAATCCAGGACTTGCACAACTCATGATCCTGGTGATGCAGGAGCTCACTGGGTAAGCTCTCTTGTCTTGTCTTGTCCCCCAGCGATGCTATGTGTACTCTCCTAGTTGTACTCACCTAGATGTGGTTCCAGGGGTCGATTCATAGGTCCTGGCACCGTCTCTTCGCTGGTCAATACTAAGTTCACTCTCTCCCTGCTCCACGAATTTACTCTAACCTCAACTTAAAGCTCTGTATGGATCCTGCCAACACTACATCACTTCCCAGGTTGTTCCACTTTCTGACAACTCTATGACTGAAGAAATACTTCCTAACACCCTTGTGACTCATCCGAATTTTCAACTTTCAGTTGTGACCCCTTGTTTGTTTACAGGCACTTGTCACTTCCGTTTAATTCTCATTTCCTGCTAGCCTCCTTCACCCCCCCCCCCCCACAGCCTCCTGACAACCTCCCTAATAATAATATGAATGATATTAATACATCAATATTAATAAAATACATAATATCATTCATAAATATAATATCAATGATAATAAATATACGCAAGGAGAGTATGTTCATTCCTTCCTCCCCAGTTCCAAATCATCTCTCTTCTTTTCCCTCTCTCCTCATTTCCTTCTCTTATACTCTTATCTTCCTCCCATCATCTCTATCAGTATGCTCTAAATATTCATTTTCTTTTCGGTGTCTTTCGCCTCACTCCACTTACTCTCCTTCCCTCGTTTTTCATTATTCTCCCTTTCTTTCTTTTCCCTATTCTCCCTGACATCTAATTCCTTCTTATCCCCGCCCATACGTATCCTTATTCCCCCTTCCACCTATTTCCCTACTCTCCCTTCCACATATTTCCTTACCCCTTCTCTCATTTGTTTCATTATCGTCTCTCCCACCTGTTAAATTATTCTCCTTTTTATCTGTTTCTGTATTCTTCCTTCTGTTTCCTTACTCTCCCTCATCTTTCCTTATTCTCCCTGCTTTCTGTTTAGTTCTCTCCCTACTGTTTTTTTTTTTACTTTCCCTCCCACATGCTTTCTTACTCTTCCTATCTTTATTCCTTATTCTCCCTACCTCCTGTTTCTTTGATATCTTCCTTCTGTTTCCTTATCCCCAAAATCCTTTTCCTTATTATCCCCAAAATCCGTTTCGTTATTATCCCCAAAATTCTTTTATTTATTATCCCCAAAATCCGTTTCCTTATTATCCTCAAAATACGTTTCCTTATTCTCCCTAAATTGCGTTTCATTATTCTCCCTAAAATCCGTTTCCTTTTCCACCCTTTCTCCCATCTTACTTTTCGTGAATTCCTTTGATCCAAGGGAGGGGAGCTGGGAGCTCTAACTCCTCGGATCAAGCCCTACGCCAACACTAATATAATTTACATTAATTTAAAAATTATATTAATTTATAATTTACATTAATATAAAAAGAATATAGTGTATAATAATTTTTTATATCTGAATATATTCTTATAAAATAAAAAAATTTCTTTGAATCTAGAAATATATATTTGAGTAAATTAAAAAATAAAGTCTCACAACTTGAACACACATTCTTAGTAACAAGAACATTCTTAGAAACTAGAACACACATTCTTAGTAACAAGAACATTCTTAGAAAATAGAACACACATTCTTAGTAACAAGAACATTCTTAGAAACTAGAACACACATTCTTAGTAACAAGAACATTCTTAGAAACTAGAACACACATTCTTAGTAACAAGAACATTCTTAGAAACTAGAACACAAATTCTTAGTAACAAGAACAGTCTTAGAAACTAGAACACACATTCTTAGTAACAAGAACATTCTTAGAAACTAGAACACACATTCTTAGTAACAAGAACATTCTTAGACACTAGAACACACATTCTTAGCAACAAGAACATTCTTAGAAACTAGAACACACATTCTTAGTAACAAGAACATTCTTAGACACTAGAACACACATTCTTAGAATCTAGAATACGCATTAGAAACTAGAACACACATTCTTAGAATCTAGAATACGCATTAGAAACTAGAACACATTCTTCGAAACTTGAACATATTCTTAGAAACTAGAACACACATTCTTAGAAACTAGAAAAAACTCATTACCTTTAAATACAAGTCTTATCAATTTTATGGGACTTTATAAAGTCTGATAAGTCACACTATGACCACAACTGACAGCGAACCTTTCAATGTGAGGAGAAACTTTACTGCGACTTGATAATGGTCAGGGAGGAGGCGAAATGTCTCGTCTTTCATCAGTATTTTGTGTGAACAAGTCATGGGCAACACTTGGTTATTTTTATTGGCGAAATAAATCGGCTGTGCAGCAGGCTTCCTCGGTCGAATAGAGGTAAATATAACCCTGAGAGCAGTAGAATAAGTAATTTTGATAGGTCAGTCCCTCAGCCTGAGGGACTGACCTATCAATATTACTTTTACTCTCTTGAGTGTTATATTCACCTGCATTCGACTGAAGAAGCCTGCTGCGTAGGCGATACATTTCGCCAATAGACATACCTAAGTGTTGTCCATGTCTTATCCCCTAATCTTTAACACGCAGTGTTTACGTCACGTCTAAGACGCAGTGTTTACGTCACGTCTAAGACGCAGTGTTTACGTCACGTCTAAGACGCAGTGTTTGCCACCTGGGTTACTTTTTCTTGGGGGTGACCTATAGTGAACGTCATCTACTAGGTCACCATTTTAGCGACATCTTATAACGAAGCCTTACCTACATAGCCATCACACTGATGACATCTTATAACGATGCCTTACCTACATAGCCATCACGCTGATGACATCTTATAACGATGCCTTACCTACATAGCCATCACGCTGGTGACATCTTATAACGATGCCTTACCTACATAGCCATCACACTGATGACATCTTATAACGATGCCTTACCTACATAGCCATCACGCTGGTGACATCTTATAACGATGCCTTACCTACATAGCCATCACACTGATGACATCTTATAACGATGCCTTACCTACATAGCCATCACGCGGATGACATCTTATAACGATGCCTTACCTACATAGCCATCACGCTGGTGACATCTGATAACGATGCCTTACCTACATAGCCATCACGCTGGTGACATCTTATAACGATGCCTTACCTACATAGCCATCACGCTGGTGACATCTTATAACGATGCCTTACCTACACAGCCATCACGCTGATGACATCTTATAACGATGCCTTACCTACACAGCCATCACACTGATGACATCTTATAACGATGCCTTACCTGCACAACCATCACACTGATGACATCTTATAACGAAGCCTTACCTGCACAGCCATCACACTGATGACATCTTATAACGATGCCTTACCTACACAGCCATCACACTGATGACATCTTATAACGATGCCTTACCTACACAGCCATCACACTGATGACATAACGATGCCTTACCTACATAGCCATCACGCTGGTGACATCTTATAACGATGCCTTACCTACACAGCCATCACGCTGATGACATCTTATAACGATGCCTTACCTACACAGCCATCACACTGATGACATCTTATAACGAAGCCCTACCTACACAACCATCACACTGATGACATCTTATAACGAAGCCTTACCTACACAACCATCACACTGATGACATCTTATAACGAAGCCTTACCTACACAACCATCACACTGATGACATCTTATAACGAAGCCTTACCTGCACAACCATCACACTGATGACATCTTATAACGATGCCTTACCTGCACAACCATCACACTGATGACATCTTATAACGATGCCTTACCTGCACAACCATCACACTGATGACATCTTATAACGATGCCTTACCTGCACAACCATCACACTGATGACATCTTATAACGATGCCTTACCTGCACAACCATCACACTGATGACATCTTATAACGATGCCTTACCTACATAGCCATCACACTGATGACATCTTATAACGAAGCCTTACCTACACAGCCATCACACTGATGACATCTTATAACGATGCCTTACCTACACAGCCATCATACTGATGACATCTTATAACGAAGCCTTACCTACACAACCATCACACTGGTGACATCTTATAACGATGCCTTACCTACACAGCCATCACACTGATGACATCTTATAACGATGCCTTACCTGCACAACCATCACACTGGTGACATCTTATAACGATGCCTTACCTGCACAACCATCACACTGATGACATCTTATAACGATGCCTTACCTACACAACCATCACACTGGTGACATCTTATAACGATGCCTTACCTACATAGCCATCACGCTGATGACATCTTATAACGATGCCTTACCTGCACAGCCATCACACTGGTGACATCTTATAACGAAGCCTTACCTACACAACCATCACACTGGTGACATCTTATAACGATGCCTTACCTACACAGCCATCACACTGATGACATCTTATAACGATGCCTTACCTACACAGCCATCACACTGATGACATCTTATAACGATGCCTTACCTACACAGCCATCACACTGATGACATCTTATAACGATGCCTTACCTACACAGCCATCACACTGATGACATCTTATAACGATGCCTTACCTACACAACCATCACACTGATGACATCTTATAACGATGCCTTACCTGCACAACCATCACACTGATGACATCTTATAACGAAGCCTTACCTGCACAACCATCACACTGATGACATCTTATAACGAAGCCTTACCTACACAACCATCACACTGATGACATCTTATAACGATGCCTTACCTGCACAACCATCACACTGATGACATCTTATAACGAAGCCTTACCTACACAACCATCACACTGATGACATCTTATAACGATGCCTTACCTGCACAACCATCACACTGATGACATCTTATAACGATGCCTTACCTACACAACCATCACACTGATGACATCTTATAACGATGCCTTACCTGCACAACCATCACACTGATGACATCTTATAACGAAGCCTTACCTACACAACCATCACACTGATGACATCTTATAACGATGCCTTACCTGCACAACCATCACACTGATGACATCTTATAACGAAGCCTTACCTGCACAACCATCACACTGATGACATCTTATAACGATGCCTTACCTACACAACCATCACACTGATGACATCTTATAACGATGCCTTACCTGCACAACCATCACACTGATGACATCTTATAACGAAGCCTTACCTACACAACCATCACACTGATGACATCTTATAACGAAGCCTTACCTGCACAACCATCACACTGATGACATCTTATAACGATGCCTTACCTGCACAACCATCACACTGATGACATCTTATAACGATGCCTTACCTACACAACCATCACACTGATGACATCTTATAACGATGCCTTACCTACACAACCATCACACTGATGACATCTTATAACGATGCCTTACCTACACAACCATCACACTGATGACATCTTATAACGATGCCTTACCTGCACAACCATCACACTGGTGACGAAGACTAACTTCGCAGCAACACTTACCTGTGGGAGAACAACCATATTAATAAGAAAATTAACAAAAATACAAAGACAAGAATAACGAAATACAAAGAGAAAAACCAAATATAGATACATATATGTCGTGACGAATAAGTAAAACCTGAGACTTTGGCTTAAATAGGTTCGCAATTCTTGCCGAAAATTTGTGTATGCAATAAGCTCACAAAAATAATTCTGAATCTACCGAAATAAAATATATTTCTTTGTGTTTGTTTATTATGAAAATATTGTAAACTTATGTAAAACATATTTAGCTGGATTAGGCTAAATTAAATTGCGCTTGTTATAATAAAGTTAGGTAAGTTTCCTAAGGTTCTTTTGGTACAAAATTAATTTTTTTATTAATATAAATGAAAAAAATATATAACTTTAAACGTATAAGACAAAATTTTAGAAAGGACTTAATTTTAAACGAGTTCTTGCTAATTGACCAGTTTTACTTATTTGGCAAGACATTATATATATTATATATATATATATATATATATATATATATATATATATATATATATATATATATATATATCTATATATATATATACGTATATATATATATATATATATATATATATATATATATATATATATATATATATATATATATATATATATACGCTATCGTATACGCCATTCCTTTGCACTTATTTTCGTGAGTCAGATACGGGGGAAGAATGTGAGCAGCAGTACGTTAAATGAGACCATAAGGACGGAAGGTGCATTAGACACGGCTGGGTGGGTCACCATTGTGTGTAGTGTCTAAAGGAACGACTTGTGTTAAAGCTTATTTTACACTGTCTGCCTCGTTCTCCTCTCTTCTCTCTCTCTCATGCTACGTGGTTGTCTACCAGACACACTACGTAGTTGTCTACCTTACACACTACGTGGTTGTCCGACACTACGTGGTTGTCTGACACTACGTGGTTGTCTACCAGACACACTACGTGGTTGTCTACATTACACACTACGTGGTTGTCCGACACTACGTGGTTGTCTGACACTACGTGGTTGTCTACCAGACACTACGTGGTTGCCTGACACTACGTTGTGGTGTGCGTGTTTCTAGTATTGAGATTTGCTGTTTACGCAAGCACTCACACACACACACACCATAACACCGAGCACGTCACCGGAGGCACACAACCAAATAACTGCTGCAGCATACGGGCGCCTGGCAAACCTGAGAATAGCGTTCCGATACCTTAATAAGGAATCGTTCAAGACACTGTACACTGTGTATGTTAGGCACATACTGGAGTATGCAGCACCAGTCTGGAACCCACACCCGGTCAAACACGTCAAGAAGTTAGAGAAAGCACAAAGGTTTGCAACAAGGTTAGTTCCAGAGCTCAAGGAAATGTCGTACAAGGAAAGGTTGAGGGAAATCTGACTGACGACAGTGGAGGACAGAAGGGTCAGGGGAGACATGATAACGACATACAAGATACTGCGGGGAATAGACAAGGTGGACAGAGATAGGATGTTCCAGAGAGGGGACACAGAAACAAGGGGTCACAACTGAAAGCTGAAGACTCAGACGAGTCACAGGGACGTTAGGAAGTATTTCTTCAGTCATAGAGTCGTCAGGAAGTGGAATAGCCTAGCAAGTGAAGTAGTGGAGGCAGGAACCATACATAGTTTTAAGAAGAGGTATGACAAAGCTCAGGAAGCAGAGAGGGAGAGGACATAGTAGCGATCAGTGAAGAGGCGGGGCCAGGAGCTGAGTCTCGACCCCTGCAACCACAATTAGGCGAGTACAATTAGGTAAATACACACACACACACTAGATTCCTCATATTTTTTGGCCCATAGATGTACAATAATTCTCTCATAAATTGTTGATTATCTACCTATAATCCACTTGCATTGTGTAATTCCTGCAAGTGGACTCTAGACAGATATTCAAAGAATATGAGGAAGAACCCGGTGTGTGTGTGTGTGTGTGTGTGTGTGTGTGTGTGTGTGTGTGTGTGTGGTTACAAGATGGGCACTTGTGCAAGACAGGTATACAATACCGACAAGATAATAGTTAAGACATGTGCAACATCGGGTTATCAATATTGTAGACGTTTCGCCATCCAGTGGCTTATCAATACAGTATCTGTATTGATAAAGCCATTAGATGGCGAAACGTCTCCAATAAAGATAACCAGATGTTGCACAGGTGTCTTAACTATCAAGATGTGCACTTGTTGATAGACACTTGGTGTGTTGACTGTGTGTAACTGGGGAGGGTTCACTTGTTGTGAAAGACACCTGTCGATAGACACTTGTCCTGTTTTGTGTGAAAAACGTATATAGCCAAAATAACAACAATCTTACTTATATTAAGTAGAGAGATTTTAGCATTAAAGTATGGAACCGGCTTTTTTTTTTAAGTACTTGAGCGCGTTTATTATCCCACACGAAATCGTAATTAATATATTAGCACGATTATAATTTCAATTAAATAACTTTTTCGTGAAAGAGAGAGACTTAAGTTTGTTCTCTCTGAATCACGCGTGTACAATCACATGGCCACATACGTGTATGTGTACAACAATCACAATTACATACATCTGTACACAAGAATCACATAACCACATACGTATCTGTACATAAGAATCACATAACCACATACCTGCCTGTAGACAAGAATCACATGACTACATACTTGTCTGTATACAATAATCACATAACCACATACTTCTCTGTACACAAGAATCACATAACCACATGAATTTGTACATAAGAATCACCATAATTATGCAAAACTCTGTACAATTATCCACTCATAAATTCACAAGAATATATATGTATATCCAATATCCAATGAATAATTTATATTATGCATATTTCTATATATAATATAAAAAATCACACTGAAGATCAGGAGGGGGACTCGCTACCAAGCCCAGATCCATATTGAAATTAATTGAAAATCCAGCATTAATCAAAAGACGCCTCGACACCTGATCACTCCAAATAGTGGGTGACGAGCCATGCAAATCTCATCCTTTTTGAGGGTGTGTTTGAGGTAGAAAATATCAAGGCGTCACTCAAGACAGGAGAGTTATCATACCCGTTCGAGACTCTGCAATCCGGATTCCTCCCCTTGTTTGTTTTGTTCTTTTAATTTGTGGATTCATTATAACGTGTGTAGAGCTATTCATTGTAAGGAAGGGGAAGCTGGCTTTGCCCCGTTTCTCTCTGTAATGACACACACGCAGAAAAACAGACACAAACACGCAGAAAAACAGACACAAACACGCAGAAAAACAAGACACAAACACGCAGAAAAACAGACACAAACACGCAGAAAAACAACAAGCTTTTTGCTGATATATATATATATATATATATATATATATATATATATATATATATATATATATATATATATATATATATATATTATTACACAGTATAACACATTACATATAATGTGTTTGGAAGAACTCTCGAAACTACATTTTCGTCTGGCTGAGAGGTCTTGTAAAAACACTCTTCCAAACATCAGAGACAGGTGGATCAAACGCTTGGAAGTAAGTGGATCAAGCATTTCGAGAGGAAAGCCATGTTAACTATCAATCAGATAAGGTTCAAATCAGCCAAATCCTCTGTATCAAATCCACAAAGCTGACACGACTGACGCAAACTACAACAGGATCAAACATCACCAAATCGTCTTTATTTTTTATTAAAAACAACTTTTTATAGGATTTGAAATGAAAGATTATCTTATAAACTACAAAAATATTACATGATATATATATATATATATATATATATATATATATATATATATATATATATATATATATATATATATATATATATATATATATATATATATATATTGTAACCACCCACGAACGAGTGGCATTTAATCAATAACAATACTGTGCGTAGCCGAGGACTTGAACCCGTGTCGTTTTAGCCCGCCTCATGGTGAGAGAAAATTCACGACGCTCCAACCCACAGGACCACCCAATCCTACAAAGATCACGCACCCGGCAGAGCTAGGTGTTTTACCGTTATCCGAGAACAAACGACAACGACGAATTCTCTCCCATCATGAAGTGGGGTAAAACGACAAGAGTTTCAGTCCTCGGCTAGTCGCAGTGTTCTTATTGATTAAATACCACTCGTTCGTGGTTACAATAATATATATACTGCTCGTGGAGGCTAGTACACCAAACGGGAAGTAGAATGAAATTAGCCCTGAGGCACTCACACCATCGTATGTCCTCGGATCACTATAAAACACCTAGTTCTGCTGGGTGCGTGATCTTCGTAGGACTGGGTGGTCCTGTGGGTTGGAGAGTCTGAATTTTCTCTCATCATGAGGCGGGCTGAAACGACACGGGTTCGAGTCCTCGGTTAGTCGCAGTGTTGTTACTGATATATATATATATATATATATATATATATATATATATATATATATATATATATATATATATATATATATATATATATATATGTGTGTATGTGTGTGTGTGTGTGTGTGTGTGTGTGTGTGTGTGTGTGTGTGTGTGTGTGTGTGCTCACCTATTTGTACTCACCTATTTGTGGTTGCAGGGGTCGAGTCCTAGCTCCTGGCCCCGCCTCTTCACCGGTTGCTACTAGACCCTCTCTCTCCCCGCTCCATGAGCTTTATCAAACCTCGTCTTAAAACTGTGTATGGTTCCTGCCTCCACTACGTCATTTTCTAGGCTATTCCACTGCCTTACAACTCTATGACTGAAGAAATACTTCCTACTATCTCTCTGACTCATTTGTGTCTTCAACTTCCAATTGTGGCCTCTTGTTTCTGTGTCCCCTCCCTGGAACATCCTGTCCTTGTCCACCTTGTCTATTCCACGCAGTATTTTATATGTCGTTATCATGTCTCCCCTGACCCTCCTGTCCTCCAGTGTCGTCAGGCCGATTTCCCTTAATCTTTCTTCATAGGACATTCCCCTTAGCTCTGGAACTAACCTTGTTGCAAACCTTTGTACTTTCTCTAGTTTCTTGACGTGCTTTATCAAGTGCGGGTTCCAAACAGGTGCTGCATACTCCAGTATGGGCCTGACATACACGGTGTACAGTGTCTTGAATGATTCCTTACTAAGGTGTCGGAATGCTGTTCTCAGGTTTGCCAGGCGCCCATATGCTGCAGCAGTTATCTGATTGATGTGTGCTTCCGGAGACATGCTCGGTGTTATACTCACCCCAAGATCTTTCTCCTTGAGTGAGGTTTGCAGTCTTTGGCCACCTAGCCTATACTCTGTCTGTGGTCTTCTGTGCCCTTCCCCTATCTTCATGACTTTGCATTTGGCAGGATTAAATTCGAGAAGCCATTTGCTGGACCAGGTGTCCAGTCTGTCCAGGTCTCTTTGAAGTCCTGCCTGGTCCTCATCAGATTTAATTCTCCTCATTAACTTCACATCATCTGCAAACAGGGACACTTCTGAGTCTAACCCTTCCGTCATGTCGTTCACATATACCAAAAATAGCACTGGTCCTAGGACCGACCCCTGTGGGACCCCGCTCGTCACAGGTGCCCACTGTGATACATCATTACGTACCATGACTCGTTGTTGCCTCCCTGTCAGGTATTCTCTGATCCATTGCAGTGCCCTTCCTGTTATATGCGCCTGATGCTCTAGCTTCTGCACTAATCTCTTGTGAGGAACTGTGTCAAAGGCCTTCTTGCAGTCCAAGAAGATGCAATCAACCCACCCCTCTCTCTCTTGTCTTACTTCTGTTATTTTATCATAAAACTCCAGAAGGTTTGTGACACAGGATTTGCCTTCCGTGAATCCGTGCTGGTTGGCATTTATACTCCTGTTCCGTTCCAGGTGCTCCACCACTCTCCTCCTGATAATCTTCTCCATAATTTTGCATACTATACAAGTCAATGACACAGGTCTATAGTTTAGTGCCTCTTTTCTGTCTCCTTTTTTGAAAATGGGAACTACATTTGCTGTCTTCCATACCTCAGGTAGTTGCCCAGTTTCCAGGGATGTGTTGAAGATTGTGGTAAGTGGTACGCACAACATATCTGCTCCCTCTCTAAGGACCCATGGAGAGATGTTGTCCGGTCCCATTGCCTTTGAGGTATCGATGTCCCTTAGCAGTTTCTTCACCTCCTCCTCATCTGTATGTATGTCGTCCAACACTTGTTGGTGTATTCCTTGTTGGTGTCCCCATCTGGTCTGTCCCCCCAGAGTCCTTCCTGTCTCTACTGTAAATACTTCCTTAAATCTCGTGTTGAGCTCCTCACATACCTCTTGATCGTTTCTTGTGAGTTCCCCACCTTCTTTCCTCAGCCTTATCACCTGGTCCTTGACTGTTGTCTTCTTCCTAATGTGGCTATACAGCAGTTTCGGGTCAGATTTGACTTTCGATGCTATGTCGTTTTCATACTGTCTCTGGGCCTCCCTCCTTATCTGCGCATACTCGTTTCTGGCTCTTCTACTAATCTCCTTGTTTTCCTGGGTCCTATGCCTCCTGTACCTTTTCCATTCTCTGTTGCACTTAGCTTTTGCCTCCCTACACCTTCGGGTAAACCAAGGACTCGTCTTGGTCTTCCTATTATTTCTGTTTCCCTTGGGAACAAAACTTTCCTCTGCCTCCTTGCACTTTGTTGCCACATATTCCATCATCTCGTTTACTGATTTTCCTACCATTTCTCTGTCCCACTGAACCTCCTGCAGGAAGTTTCTCATACCTGTGTAGTCCCCCCTTTTATAGTTTGGCCTGTCCCCTTCAGTTCCTGTTACCTTCTCCACTTGTAACTCTACTATATAGTCAAAACTCAGAACCACATGATCGCTAGCTCCAAGGGGCCTCTCGTAAGTGATGTCCTCGATGTCTGAACTGCTCAGGGTGAACACAAGATCCAGTCTTGCTGGCTCATCCTCCCCTCTCTCTCTGGTTGTGTCCCTGACATGTTGATGCATGAGGTTTTCAAGTACCACATCCATCATCTTTGCTCTCCATGTTTCGGGACCCCCATGTGGCTCCAGGTTTTCCCAGTCGATCTCCCTGTGGTTGAAATCGCCCATTACCAGTAACTTTGCTCTGCTCGAGTGAGCTCTTCTTGCCACCTCAGCCAGTGTGTCCACCATCACCCTGTTGTTTTCTTCGTACTCCTCTCTTGGCCTCCTGCAGTTCTGTGGTGGGTTATACATCACTCCAATGACTACTTTATGTTCTCCGGACTGAATTGTACCTACAATGTAGTCTCTTTCTCCAATCATGTCCATGCCTTCCATTTCCTCAAATCCCCATTGGTGTTTTATGAGCAGTGCAACCCCTCCTCCCCCTCTACTCCTTCTATCTTTCCTCAGGATCTGATATCCTGTTGGGAAGATTGTGTCTGTTATTATCTCAGCGAGTTTTGTTTCTGTGACTGCTATGATGTCTGGGGATTTTTCACTGATTCTTTCATTCCACTCCTCATGTTTATTCATTATTCCATCCGCATTTGTGTACCAAACCTTTAGTTTCTTTTCTATCATTGTGGTCATGCAAGTATATTGGGGTTGGGGGAGGGAGAGCCTTGGTGGGGGCCTATATGGGGCTGTGGTGTAGGTGGGGTATGTGTTGATGGGGGTGGGGTCAGAATGCCCATAAGGGACAGCTGTTGGGGTGAGGTTTGTGATATGGGGGTTGGTGGCAGAGGGAACAGTGAGTGGGTTGGAGTATAGGTTGCTCAGTTGCGTTGGGAATGTCGCGGGTGGGGTCTTTTGGTGGGAGATTCTGTGGGGTGTGTTTGCCCTTCCTCCTGTGTCTGGGTCCTGCTCATTTTCATTGCTTCTCGTTCCTCCTTGCGTCTCTGTACCCTCTCTTTCAGTGTAGTCCTTTCTTCTTGTGTTCTGTCGCGGTCGAGGTATACTCTCTGGTACCCCTCTTTGTCTCTCAGTCTTGCTTTCTCTTGCAGAATCCTGATTCGAACTGATTCTTCCTTGAAAGTTACTCTGACAGGCCGTATCCTTCCACTCGCAAACCACCCAATTCTCTGAAAATTTGTCACCTGGGTCATATTGCCCTCCCCTATTGTTTTCATGATGCCTTCAATCATTTTTT
This sequence comes from Cherax quadricarinatus, assembly GCF_038502225.1. Lineage (NCBI taxonomy): Eukaryota > Metazoa > Arthropoda > Malacostraca > Decapoda > Parastacidae > Cherax > Cherax quadricarinatus. The sequence goes on from NC_091378.1 coordinate 6,987,736, forward strand.
TCTCCTCCTGTTTTATTTCTTCAAAGTTGGCCCCCTTGGCTTCTTGGAGCCCGTACACAAAAACTGACCTCGCCCTTTCCTCCTCCCACTGAGTCTCCATCTGCTTCCTCTGAGGCATTTTGTTTCCTTCCATTGACATGTTCTTGCCTTCAGTCCCTGTCATATCTGAAACATCTATTCTTAGTGGACTGTCTTTCCTGGCCAGCTGTCCCTTGCTACTGCAGTTGGCTGTTAGAACCTCTGCATATAACAAACCTTCATTTTCTTCGGACCTGTCGCTTGATCTTAGTGTGCTCATCGTCTTTTCCCTGGCCCCACGTGGGTCTGATAGGTCCTTCGTGTACGGCATGTCTCCGTTGTTGCTTACCATCCCCTTGTCTGCGCCTGACTCTGAATTTCCATCATTGTCTTCAGACCTGTCGTTTGATCTCAGTGTGCTCGTCGTCTTTTCCCTGGCCCCACGTGGGTCTGATAGGGCCTTCCTGTACGGCATGTCTCCGTTGTTGCTTACCATCCCCTTGTCTGCGCCTGACTTTGAATTTCCTGATGTCACGTCTGAATTGTCATTTGTCTCTCTAATCTGTTTCAGGCTTTGCAGTTTCTCTTCTAAGCACTGTATCCTAGCTTCTGCTGCTAAGGCCTGTACTTCCCACTTCCTGCACTCTTCAGCTATCCGCTCCTCCATTTTCTTACCAAGCTCTACTATCTTCCTTCCCCACTCTTCCTCCCTTTTTTGGAGCTCTAACTCCCAGTCTTTCCTCCCTGGTTCTTCTACCAGATCTCTGGTTTTCCGTCCTCTAAGGCCACCCATATTTTTTTTTTTTTTTTTTTTTTTTTTTTTTTTTTTTTTACCGCAGACAGAAGGCTAGAGGAGGGGGGGTGTGGGGGGGAGAGAAAGGGTAGAGAGAGAGGAGAGAGAAAGGGTAGAAAGAGGGAGAGAGAGGAGAGAGAAAGGGTAGAAAGAGGGAGAGAGAGGAGAGAGTATAGGGGTGAGGGATAAGACCAAGGGGGAGAGAGAGAAATGTGAGGGGGGGGAGAAAGTGTAGAGAGAGGGAGAAAGAGAGGGAGAGGGAGAGGGAGAGAAAGAGAGAGGGAGAAAGGAGGGCGAGGGAAAAGGCTATGAGAGAGAGAAATGGAGAGATGGAGAGAGGAGCCTATAGAGAGAGAGGAGGGTGAGAGATTGGGTTATGGGAGTGAGGGAGAGAGGGAGAGAGAGAGGGAGAGAGAGAGGAAGAGAGAGAGGGAGAGAGAGAGAGAGAGAGGGAGAGAGAGAGGGAGAGAGAGAGGGAGAGAGAGAGGGAGAGATAGAGAGAGGGAGAGAGAGGGAGAGAGAGGGGGAGAGGGAGGGAGAGAGAGAGGGAGGGGGAGAGAGAGGGAGAGAGAGAGGGAGGGGAAGAGGGAGAGGGGGAGAGAGGGAGAGAGAGAGGGAGAGAGAGAGGGAGAGAGAGAGGGAGAGAGAGGGAGAGAGCGAGGGAGAGAGAGAGGGAGAGTGTGTGTGTGTGTGTCGTGCCGAATAGGTAAAACTGGTCATTTGCGAGAACTCGTTTAAAAGTAAGTCCTTTCTAAAATTTTCTCTTATACATTTAAAGATACATTTTTTTTTCATTTATGTTAATGTAAAAATTAATGATTTTATACCAAAAGAACCTTAGAAAACTAACCTAATTATAATAAGCGCAATTTAATTTAGCTTAATCCAACTAAATATATTTTATACAAGTTTTCAATAATTTAATAAACAAATACGTACAATGAAATATATTTTTTCGTTAGATTCAGAATGATTTTTGCGAAATTATTGCATACACAAATTTTCGCTTGCAGTTTTCGGCAAGAAGAGCGTTGCTATTTAAACCAAAATCGCAAGTTTTACCTATTCTTCACGACATAATATATATATGCTGGCTCTCTATGTGACTGAATTAGCCTACCATTTAGGCGAAACGTTCCAATAATAAAGATACCGAAATGTCGCACATGTCTCTTACTCGTACATTTTTTTACCATTTTTCAATATAACTAAAGTAAATGTTTTGCTATAAGGGATTTTATCAGTGGTAATCAGTCCCGCAGTCCATTAGGACTGATGAAGTCACTCATGGCGAAACGTTTCCTTTAATGTTCTATATTCCATGTATCATTATCCATGGAAAGAAAAGTGAGATAAACTAATTAAAAACAAGTGGTTCCATTGGCACAATTAGAGAAAACTGCCGCAGCTTGCGTGGTCCACGACTCTTCAACCTGCTGCCAGATATTGGAAGTATTGCCGTGAAAAAACGCTTTCACGGGGAAACTGTGCTACGATCTACTACAAATGCCAGAGCAGTCGATCTGTGAGATGTATGTAGACTTGCAAAGAGCTATCAGCAACAGCTTAGATGACCAGCATGAGAGATTTTGAAGCTAGTTTTAAATGCAAGTATGACAAAATTCTGTTCCCTGGGAAGTTGACACAGAGACCAATAATTAGCTGAAGACTCCAGGAGCTACGGCTCGAACCCCCATCAATACAAGCAGGTGCGTACGTGGATCTAGGAAAAAAGTCACGCGGAAGAAAATACAGAAAAAAGTCACAGGAAAAAATAATAACAGAAAAAAACACAGAAAAAAGTCACAGAAAAAAAAGGTCACCAAAAAAGTCACCAAAAAAGTCACAGAAAAAAGTCACAGAAAAAAAAAAGTCAGAAAAGAGGTCACAGGTAAAAAAAAAAGGGCCACAGGAAAAAAGTAATACAAACCTAACACTGAATGTACATGTAATGCCACAATATTGTGTAAGACGTGTACAAATCATGTACAGTCAGTTAACTGATTTACAATATTTTCTGTCCTTTTACTTTAATTGTTTATGTTATTTAAATAAAGTGACTTTTTTCCCTAGCCAAAATTGTGACTTATTTTCTGTACTCGGCCACCGAGTACATACGCACCCCAGTTCGTACTCACAAAAGCACTGCTGCTACTCCTAAGAGACGACTAAAATGTCCCGAGCAAGTGGCTAGTAACCCCTTTCTCCTGTACATTACTAAATGTATTAAAAAAAATATTTTGTTTATTCTTTTTCGGGTCACCCTGCCTCGGTGGTAGACGGATGATGTGCTTATTAGTAATAATAATAATAATAATGACAATGTCAGTTAAATATTTACTGAGTTACACACCTATCGGTGTATATTCACTGAGATACACACCCCTCGTTGTATATACACCGAGATGAACATACACTGAAACACACCCCTCGGTGTATTTATATACACTGCCATACACAACAGGGAACGAAAAGTGAATTCCAGTGTTTTGCTAGTCAGTGGGCTTCCAGTCTCCATTTCCACTTATATTCCGAAATAAAAAAATTTAACATTCTCATAGTTGACTGTATTTACCGGCTCTCCGCATAGCGATACATTTTACGGGATATTTCAGCTGATGGAGGGTGGCTGTCTTTGGTATGACTGGATGCATGCATCACCCTTCCCTGGGAGAGTGAGTGTGTTGGATGACACTCCTACTAACACCGCTACTTCGTTGATGAATAAGATGTGTGTGTAACAGCTGGGAATTTTTATGGTCAGAGGTGTATGGGTTCCTAGCAGGCTTCTTCAGTCGAATAATCGGGTGACTTAAATACCGGTAAAAGCAGAAGAGTTAGTAAACATGAAGTGATTAGTCCCTCTCACCCTTCAAGAAGAAATTATGAGGTTATCGGTCTCCTTAGGGAATTCTACGACCTCCAGGGGCGAAGTCCACGACCTCCAGGGGCGAAGTCCACGACCTCCAGGGGCGAAGTCTACGACCTCATAAGATAATTTTCCATCTAAAAGTAAATTCCACCTCCAAAGAAAATTCCGCAGCGCTCATAAAATCCTTGGATCAAGAGCCCTTCATCAACATCTTTGAAGGATGCAACTGGCACTCAAATAAAATTTGAAAATTAAAAAAAAAATACGTAGGGAAAAATATAGGTGAAAGAAATTGCAGTTGTACGTTCTGAGTTCATGGGAGTATATAGTAGTACGTTGGTAGGTAGGTGCAGACCTGGTGCAGACCTGGTGCAGGCCTGGTGCAGACCTGGTGCAGACCTGGTGCAGACCTGGTGCAGTCCTGGTGCAGACCTGGTGCAGACCTGGTGCAGACCTGGTGCAGACCTGGTGCAGACCTGGTGCAGACCTGGTGCAGACCTGGTGCAGACCTGGTGCAGACCTGGTGCAGTCCTGGTGCAGACCTGGTGCAGACCTGGTGCAGACCTGGTGCAGGCCTGGTGCAGACCTGGTGCAGACCTGGTGCAGACCTGGTGCAGACCTGGTGCAGACCTGGTGCAGACCTGGTGCAGGCCTGGTGCAGACCTGGTGCAGGCCTGGTGCAGACCTGGTGCAGACCTGGTGCAGACCTGGTGCAGACCTGGTGCAGTCCTGGTGCAGACCTGGTGCAGACCTGGTGCAGACCTGGTGCAGTCCTGGTGCAGACCTGGTGCAGACCTGGTGCAGGCCTGGTGCAGACCTGGTGCAGACCTGGTGCAGACCTGGTGCAGTCCTGGTGCAGGCCTGGTGCAGACCTGGTGCAGGCCTGGTGCAGACCTGGTGCAGACCTGGTGCAGACCTGGTGCAGACCTGGTGCAGGCCTGGTGCAGGCCTGGTGCAGGCCTGGTGCAGACCTGGTGCAGGCCTGGTGCAGACCTGGTGCAGGCCTGGTGCAGACCTGGTGCAGACCTGGTGCAGACCTGGTGCAGACCTGGTGCAGGCCTGGTGCAGGCCTGGTGCAGACCTGGTGCAGGCCTGGTGCAGTCCTGGTGCAGACCTGGTGCAGACCTGGTGCAGACCTGGTGCAGACCTGGTACAGTCCTGGTACAGTCCTGGTACAGTCCTGGTACAGTCCTGGTACAGTCCTGGTGCAGTCCTGGTGCAGTCCTGGTACAGTCCTGGTACAGTCCTGGTACAGTCCTGGTACAGTCCTGGTGCAGTCCTGGTGCAGACCTGGTGCAGTCCTGGTGCAGTCCTGGTACAGTCCTGGTACAGTCCTGGTACAGTCCTGGTACAGTCCTGGTACAGTCCTGGTACAGTCCTGGTACAGTCCTGGTACATACAGGTTCCTTCACTCTGTTTAACCTGGATAACTGGTCCAGAGAACCAACAGGTAGATAAATTAGATACACAAATAACCCGCACATAAAAGAGAGAAGCTTACGACGACGTTTCGGTCCAAGTCGGACCGAAACGTCGTCGTAAGCTTCTCTCTTATGTGCGGGTTATTTGTGTATCGTTCCAGTCACGGTATTGTGCCTTTTTTGATATTTACTGATAAATTAGACACTTATATAACACGTTTAGCCAGCCAGTGACTTTCTCAGTTCAGTACAGAAAAACATTGTTGAAGATCAGAAAGTGTTTTAGGTAATCAGTCCCTCAGCCTGGAGTCAGTGTGATAAGTCCATCATGGACTCCAGGCTGAGGGACTGATTACCTCAAACACCTTCGGATCTTCAAACATTCTCCTCTGTATTGGATTGTGGAAGCCAATGGTTGGCGAAACGTTTCCATAGTAAATTTATCCAATTGTGACAAGTGTCTAATCCGTATAACACACATTTCCCCTGGGTTAGTTCCCAGCACAGTACCCACACCTTCCCCTTAGGTTAGCTCCCAACACAGTGCCCACACCCTGCCCCTTGGGTTAGTTCCCAACACAGTACCCACACCCTGCCCCTTGGGTTAGTTTCCAACACAGTACCCACACCTTTCCCTTGGGGTAGTTTCCAACACAGTACCCACACCTTTCCCTTGGGATAGTTTCCAACACAGTAACCACACCTTTCTCTTGGGATAGTTTCCAACACAGTACCCACACCTTTCCCTTGGGATAGTTCCAAACACAGTACCCACACCTTTCCCTTGGGTTAGTTCCAAACACAGTACCCACACCTTTCCCTTGGGTTAGTTCCAAACACAGTACCCACACCTTTCCCTTGCGTTTGTTTCAAACACAGTACCCACACCTTTCCCTTGCGTTTGTTTCAAACACAGTACCCACACCTTTCCCTTGCGTTTGTTTCAAACACAGTACCCACACCTTTCCCTTGCGTTTGTTTCAAACACAGTACCCACACCTTTCCCTTGCGTTTGTTTCAAACACAGTACCCACACCTTTCTCTTGGGTTAGTTCCAAACACAGTACCCACACCTTTTCCTCGGCTTAGTTTCCAACACAGCACCCACAGATCTTTTCAGACTGGGTACTACCCTGTACCCTCAGGGTTTCCCTCGGGCTCGACATCGCGGTGGAGCGGGCAAGCGATCCATCAGGGAAATGTCCCAAGTGAGCAATTTAGCGACGCTTAAATCTTGCCTCCCTCCTCCACGCCCAGATGTACACAAATAACTGCAATTTATGGAAGGTGTCAGGAGTGGAGGACGGGAACCAGAGACGATCCCTCGCTATTTTATCGTCCTCAGACACCTCTTTCCCCAGAAGAGTATGAGAGAAGGACAGCCTGCAGCAAAGATAGCCCTTATTATAGACGTCGTTTCGCTCTATATGAAGCTCTAACCTGAGCAAAACGTCGCCTATACTAGAGATTTACTTCGCACGGGGTCTTTCTGCCACCTTGCCTGTCGGAAATATGGCCCGAGGAGAGGCTAACTATTTCGTCACAGCCAGTAGACCGTTCTCTGTGCAGCTTTGCATTAGGAATTCAGGCTTTTGTATACCGTACAAAAGATTAATGGACTGATTACATCATTACTTCGCTACTACACGTACTACCTCTGTATTTGACTGAAGAGGCCTACTGTGTAGGCGAAATGTTTCAACAATTATATATATATAATATATATATATATATATATATATATATATATATATATATATATATATATATATATATATATATATAATTGGTCGTGCCGAATATGTAAAATAATCGGTCAATTAGCAAGAACTCGTTTAATATGAAGTCCTTCTAAAATTTTCTCTTATACGTTTCAAGACATTTTTTTCATTTATGTTAATGTAAAAAGTAATAATTTTGTACCAAAAGAACCTTAGAAAACTTACCTAACCTTATTATAACAAGCTCAATTTAATTTAGCCTAATATTACTAAATATCTTGTAGATAAGCTTGCAATAATTTAATAATAAGCAAACACAATGAAATATATTTTTTGTCGTTAGGTTCAGAATGATTTTTGCGAAATTATTGCATACACGAATTTTTGCTTGCTTTATTCGCCAAGAAGAAGGTTGCTAATTAAGCCAAAATTGCAAGCTTTACCTATTCGGCACGTCATTATATATGCCACATGGCTTCGGCCAGGTGACTAGGACCTGCTTAGCATAGGCCAGTAGGCCTGCTGCAGTGCTTCTTTCTTATGCTCTTATACCACTGGAGAAAGAAAAAAAGAAACCGTTAACCACTTTATTCCCTCGGAGGGGGGGGGGGGTGGAACACTATCTTACCTGCACGAGTCTCATCGCAACCATGAACAACACCTTAGTCAACACCCCCCCCCCACGTACAACACAAACAACCACCACAACCATCACCACAATCACCCCTTTTCCCCACTACTGCTATTTTCACAGCCACCACTTGAACCATTACCATACCCACCAATACTACCACCACCTACCACCCCCTATATTATCACCAACTCCATCACCACTGCCGACAGCTCAATCACAACAACCACCATTTGCACCAACACAACCATCACCACAACCACAATTTTTACGATCTCAACCTCCATCACCACCACAATTATTAGAAATATTCCCACTTTCTTTCCTAGCAACTTCTACTGCAGAAAAAAACTTAGATGAAATCATAAAATAAGATTAAAGTCAGGTCAAGGAGACTCGTGACAAAACCACAGAATCTGTATAATCCAAAGATCATCTCATTAACAGAGTACAATTCCATAAATTCGTATATGGTAACACAAATTCCATAAATTCGTATATGGTAACACAAATTCCATAAATTCGTATATGGTAACACAAATTCCATAAATTCGTATATGGTAACACAAATTCCATAAATTCGTATATGGTAACACAAATTCCATAAATTCGTATATGGTAACACAAATTCCATAAATTCGTATATGGTAACACAAATTCCATAAATTCGTATATGGTAACACAAATTCCATAAATTCGTATATGGTAACACAAATTCCATAAATTCGTATATGGTAACACAAATTCCATAAATTCGTATATGGTAACACAAATTCCATAAATTCGTATATGGTAACACAATACAATGATAAACACGATAAATGATCATTAATATGGTAGGCAATTAAGACAAGTTCATGAACAAGACATGTTCAGCACTTGTTGATCGTGAACATACTAGTGTTGAACGTGTTTTATTCATCGTAAATGAGCAATACACAGTACCATATGGTAATAGCAAGTCCGCCGGTACTTAGGAAAGCCAACTCCAGAAAGCAGAGGCAAAACACTCGCCTGGCTTAACCATTAGATACTAAGTACCACCCCTTGAACTTATTGTGTAGAACATGTGTGTGTGTGTGTGTGTGTGTGTGTGTGTGTGTGTGTGTGTGTGTGTGTGTGTGTGTGTGTGTGTGTGTGTGTGAGAAACAGAGCGAGTCTCCCACGATCGCCTTAGCTGCTGGGTTAAGCACTGGCTCTATTTCTACGACTAAGAACACTCCTCGAGAGAGAGAGACAGAAGAAATTTATATAGATATTCTGAAGGAAAATTCATAGTGGAGAGCCTTCTTCCCAGGTGAATAATGTAGTTAAATATGACGATGTCCACACAGGGTATAAAATCAACACCGTGGCTGCTAGAGGTGTTGTAGATGAATGGTTCGTAGATGAATGGTTCAGAGAACCGACACGTTGATAAATTAGACACATGTGCAACTCTTGGGTATCTTTATTGAGGAAACGTGTCGCCACACAGTGGCTAGAGGTACACAGGATAGTACGGTATAAACCTTGAAAACAAATACCGACAAATGGCTTTTAGAAAGACGTGACCGAACACTAGGACATTTATTAGAAAACGTTTTGATCCTGGAACCTTGATCACTTCAAGGTCCCAGAACCGAATATTTTTCTAATATATCCTAGTGTTTGCACTGCACTGTCCTGTGTGTAGAAATACAGGGTAGTGCATAGACCAGTAAGATTCTCATATACAGTCCACAAATGACTAAACAAAAAGTTTTGGAGTGAGGCTGTATGTCTGATGGGTACCATGGTCTCCACCAGCGAGGTTTCTCTCATCAGCCTGGGAGAACCGACTGTATGAGAATCTCAAGCCAGCTGATGGAGACCAGCCTTGGAAGGTAGCCAAGAGACTAAGCCCCTTCCCAAGGTTGGCTGGATGGTTAATGGGATTTGAAACCTATAGACTACACGAGGGACATTAAGGAGACATGTAACTTGGTCACCGCCAGTCAAGAATACGTTGACCAGACGAGGGTTTAAAATAAATTCACAGCATTATTGCACTGAGACATGCATACCATGGTTTATATACGCTGTTGTACATTAATGGTATACAGTACTGGCAAGGCTGAGACACTGATTACCTCATCTTTCGTATATAATTCTTCACATTATGTCCTTGCATTGATAAAGTCAATGGCTGACAAAACGTCTACAAATAAAGATACCCAGATGTGTCTAATTCTGCATATATGTTACTCAAGAAATCGTAATGACACGATTGCAAATAAACCATACCCCCGGCCGGGATTGAACCCGCGGTCATAGAGTCTCAAAACTCCAGCCCGTCGCGTTAGCCACTAGACCAGCTAGCCACAATAAGATTCATCCAACTAGGTATATTTCTACACCATAGGAAAGTTAGCACAGGCACCTCTGTGACCACAAGTGCAAGTTTTTACAGACGAATCTCCAGCTAGCGTGGCCGTGGTCACAGAGGTGCCTGTGCTAACTTTCCTATGGTGTAGAAATATACCTAGTTGGATGAATCTTTTTGTGGCTAGCTGGTCCAGTGGCTAACGCGACGGGCTGGAGTTTTGAGACTATGACCGCGGGTTCAATCCCGGCCGGGGGTATGGTTTTTTTTTGTCTGCATATATGTTGTTAAGGGCATCATTTCTAAGCACCAGACTAACATTAACGAAAACATTTACTATATACGCAGAGCAAGCCAAATCTTTGACACTCGTGCGACGTCAGAAGCTGTGCAATATTGCCAGGCAGAGCACACAGGAGAAATTCTCTAAGGCAGAAGGTATCAATGCTCTCCATTTTTAAGATTGCCTGTTTGCAATTCAATTGCATGTGCAATATACACTGAAAATGATAAGAAGGTACGTAGTTATTTAAGCAAGAAGTTATTGCCCTCAGCTGACGATATCACGGGTCACTTGCTTTATACACGCGTCTGCACCTAACTTTAAACGTAATAATGTACAGATTTGAGTTACAACCACCAGGAAAATTATGGCAAAACCAGAGAAAGGTGACAGCATTCGTTCTCCAGTACACAAAATCTCTACAAAGATCATAATATCAACTTTAAGCATATTTATGTATATGCACATTACAACCACCAACACCACCACCTCACTCACCACTACCTCCCTCTATAACACCACCTGAACCTCAACAACCACCACCACCACCACCAAAATCTTAAACGTCATCACCATCTTAGTCACCGCCTCTACTTCATCAGTACCTCCAACACCGCTACAATGAATGCTGCTTCCCTCACCACCACGACCTCCACCTCCAACACCATTACCACCATCTAGCTACACATCTCCGGAGAGTTATTCTAGCCCAGTGCTGACAGCCTCTGGTGGGAGCTGAAGGCTGCATCAACGCTGCTACGAGGAAACCTTAGGAGCCCCTTAAAGACATAAGTGAAGCACTAACCTAAGGGCTCCTTAATCACGTGCAGGGTGGAACCTCTGAATCTGGCTTCAGAGCATTAGGAACCATAGACTAAGAGCACTTAGAGTTTATATAGAGGTGGAGCCTTACACTAAGGATACCTTCAGAGCATAAGAAGTGGAACCTTAAGGACTCCTCGAGGCGTAAGGAGTGGAGCCCATGAATGTGGGCTCCACTACATCCCGTATTCACAGCGACACACACACTTTTCTTGTGAAACCTTCTCAGAAAACATCCTTTCAAAATGGTCAAGAGGCCTGAGTAAACAAGATTATGAGGAGGGAGGAAGAGGCAGTAGTGATGGAGGGACACGGAAGAAAAAAAGTGGACGTGTGTGAGGGAGGGCGAAGAAGGATGGAGAGAGGAAGCAGAGAAAGAGAAGCGAGATGGAATTTGAGGTCTTAGGATGGAAAGGGAAAACAATCAGATAAGTGTGATGGAAAGAAAACTCTGATGGAACGAATACGAGGAAAACAGGGAATGAAGGCATAGGAATTTGTAGGGGATAATCTAGGAAGATGGAAAGAGGATGGAGTGGTGGAGAGATAAAAGATGCACCGAGGACGTAGGAATTAGAAATACAGAAGAGACGAACGAGGGGATAGGAAGATGAAAGGGAAATATGTAGAGAAAAGGGTGATAGAGAAGATATGAAGATAAAAGAGATGGAGGGCTAGAAAGATGGAAGGAGGTATGGAAAAGCAAGACACGTAACATAGAAGCCAGTAAGAAAAAAATCACTAAGTCTACAACCAATATTTCTTCAGTCACAGTATAGTCTCCGATAGAGAAACCATACACAGCTATAAGCATAGGTATTATACGGCCAATGAATACAATCCTTACTAGTTAAAAGGAGGAACGAGGAGTAGAGATTCTACCCCCCTCCCCCCAACCTCAACTAAGTATGCAGACAATGTTCAGAGAACCGACGTATGTCTAATTTCCCCACTAGGTAACTACTACTCCCTTAATATAGATACACAGAGATATAGATACAATGATAAAAATATATAGCGATAGATTCAAGGAAATCACATAGCAAGAGAGAGAGAGAAAAATATGCAGACACACTCACACAAACCTACTCAAGGTCTACGGCAAGGTAATAGAAGTAAGGCAGGAGAGAGAGGGGGATGGGTAGATTGCATCTTGGACTGTTTACCTGGAGAGAGTTCCGGGGGTCAACGCCCCCGCGGCCCGGTCTGTGCTTTCAACACATTATCACACAACTGGTTGAAAAGCTAGAGGAACAGGCAGGAATAGTAGGGAAAGTACTGCAATGGAGCAAGGAATAACTGATGGGATGGAAACGTGTGGTGGTACGTGACGAGGTGTCAGAGCGGGTGCATATGTCGAGTGGGGTTCCACAAGGGTCAGTCCTAAGTACGGTGCTGTTTCTTGTATATGTGAAGTGTCCCTGTTTACAGGCGATGTGAAGCTAATGAGAAAAATACAAGTGGATGAGGATCAGGTAAGCCTACAAGGAGAGCAGGACAGGCTGCAAGCCTGGTCCGACAGATGGCTCCCGGAGTTCAACCAAAGCAAGTCCAAAATTATGAATCCAGGGGGAGGACAATGAAGACCGTAGACGGAGTACAGCATAAAAGGTCAAATACTGCAAAATTCACTTAAAAAGTATCTTGGGTGAGCATCATACCAAGGTCCACATCAACCAAATAACTGCTGCAGCATATGGGCGCCTGGTAAACCTGAGAACAGCGTTTCGACATCTAAGGAGTCATTCAAGACACTGTACACCGTGTACGTCAGGCCCATATTGCAGTACCAGGATGGAACCCACACCTGGTCAAACATCAAGAAATTGGAGAAAATGCAGAGATTTGCAGCAAGACTAGTCCCAGAGATAAGGGATATGTCCTATGAGGAGAGGCTAGGGGAACTCAACCTGACGACACAGGAGGACAGGAGGGGTAGGGGGACTACTTGATAACGATATATAAAATACTGAGAGGAACTGACAAGGTGGATAGGGACAGAAGGTCTCAGAGACAGAACACAGCAACAAGGGAGTCCCAATTGGGAGTTAAAAACTCAGATGAGTCACAGGGATGTTAGGAAGCATTTCTTCGGTCACAGAGTTGTCAGGAAGTGGGACAATCTGGAGAGCGATATAGTGGATGCAGGAACCATACATAGCTTTAAGAAGAGTATGATAATGCTCATGGAGCAAGGAGTGTATAAACCTAGTAGCGAACAGCGAAGAGGGGGGGCCAGAAGCTGTAACTCGACATTTGCAACCACAGTGTTGAGTAATGGGTGGTAAGTCATTTAAGGAAATCTAAGATTATGTAGACGTCAATGCAATATATTAGTGAATAATTATCAACAATGCTTATGAACATACGACACACACACAATTATACATACATACATACATACATACACACACACACATATATATATTTATATATATATATATATATATATATATATATATATATATATATATATATATATATATATATATATACAATTTTTTTTCAAGTCGGCCGTCTCCCACCGAGGCAGGGTGACCCAAAAAAGAAAGAAAATCCCCAAAAAGAAAATACTTTCATCACTCAACACTTTCACCACACTCACACATTATCACTGTTTTTGCAGAGGTGCTCAGAATACAACAGTTTAGAAGCATACACATATAAAGATACACAACATATCCCTCCAAACTGCCAATATCCCAAACCCCTCCTTTAAAGTGCAGGCACTGTACTTCCCATTTCCAGGACTCAAGTCCGACTATATGAAAATAACCGGTTTCCCTGAATCCCTTCACTAAATATTACCCTGCTCACATTCCAACAGATCGTCAGGTCCCAAGTACCATTCGTCTCCATTCATTCCTATCTAACACGCTCACGCACGCTTGCTGGAAGTCCAAGCCCCTCCCCCACAAAACCTCCTTTACCCCCTCTCTCCAACCCTTTCGAGGACGACCCCTACCCCGCCTTCCTTCCTCTATAGATTTATATGCTTTCTATGTCATTCTATTTTGATCCATTCTCTCTAAATGACCAAACCACCTCAACAACCCCTCTTCTGCCCTCTGACTAATGCTTTTATTAACTCCACACCTCCTAATTTCCACACTACGAATTTTCTGCATAATATTTACACCACACATTGCCCTTAAACAGGACATCTCCACTGCCTCCAACCGTCTCCTCGCTGCTGCATTTACCACCCAAGCTTCACACCCATATAAGAGTGTTGGTACTACTATACTTTCATACATTCCCTTCTTTGCCTCCATAGATAACGTTTTTTGACTCCACATATACCTCAACGCACCACTCACATTTTTTCCCTCATCAATTCTATGATTAACCTCATCCTTCATAAATCCATCCGCCGACACGTCAACTCCCAAGTATCTGAAAACATTCACTTCTTCCATACTCCTCCTTCCCAATTTGATATCCAATTTTTCTTTATCTAAATCATTTGATACCCTCATCACCTTACTCTTTTCTATGTTCACTTTCAACTTTCTACCTTTACACACACTCCCAAACTCATCCACTAACCTTTGCAATTTTCCTTTAGAATCTTCCATAAGCACAGTATTATCAGCAATTTATATACCCCCTATAAGTGAAATATTGGAAGATGGAATAATTCAGGCGAAGAAATACATATGTCTCAGAAATGTCTTCTGAATTTGTTTTCTGATTGCCTTGCTCCTGAAGAAGTGTGTTGCTTTTGCAACACGAAAGGCCTCGAACATCATCCTTTAAAAAAGAACGGCACCACTACACACATTCCTCCAGTAATATAAAAATGATCTTAGTCTTATAATACTGGTACAGTACTGGTACAGTTCTCTTAATCTAGTACTACACTGGTAAATTATTGCACACAATGATAATATCTTGCATAATCACTGTGTGAATTTATTGCCGAGGATCGATAGCGATAGTGATTGGTTATTAGCGGAGATAATGTCAATTGCAAATCGAATCAGCTACAACAATTCCGTATCAGCTGCAACAAAAATTCCATATCAGCTGCAACAACAATTCCATATCAGCTGCAACAACAATTCCATATCAGCTGCAACAACAATTCCATATCAGCTGCAACAACAATTCCATATAACCAGCAACAACAATTCCATATAACCAGCAACAACAATTCCATATAACCAGCAACAAAAATTCCATATAACCAGCAACAACAATTCCATATAACCAGCAACAATTCCATATAACCAGCAACAACAATTCCACATAACCAGCAACAACAATTCCACATAACCAGCAACAACAATTCCATATAACCAGCAACAACAATTCCATATAACCAGCAACAATTCCATATAACCAGCAACAACAATTCCACATAACCAGCAACAACAATTCCACATAACCAGCAACAACAATTCCATATAACCAGCAACAACAATTCCATATAACCAGCAACAACAATTCCACATAACCAGCAACAACAATTCCATATAACCAGCAACAACAATTCCATATAACCAGCAACAACAATTCCATATAACCAGCAACAACAATTCCATATAACCAGCAACAACAATTCCATATAACCAGCAACAATTCCATATAACCAGCAACAACAATTCCACATAACCAGCAACAACAATTCCACATAACCAGCAACAACAATTCCATATAACCAGCAACAACAATTCCATATAACCAGCAACAACAATTCCATATAACCAGCAACAACAATTCCATATAATCAGCAACAACAATTCCATATAACCAGCAACAACAATTCCACATAACCAGCAACAACAATTCCACATAACCAGCAACAACAATTCCACATAACCAGCAACAACAATTCCATATAACCAGCAACAACAATTCCACATAACCAGCAACAACAATTCCACATAACCAGCAACAACAATTCCACATAACCAGCAACAACAATTCCACATAACCAGCAACAACAATTCCATATAACCAGCAACAATTCCGTATAAACTCACTTGTACAACATCAATTAAAGAATATCATGAACATCAATTTTAACATCAGTTTCACATTATCAATAACAATTATACATCAGTTTCACATTATCAATAACAATTATACATCAGTTTCACATTATCAATAACAATTATACATCAGTTTCACATTATCAATAACAATTATACATCAGTTTCACATTATCAATAACAATTATACATCAGTTTCACATTATCAATAACAATTATACATCAGTTTCACATTATCAATAACAATTATACATCAATTTCACATTATCAATAACAATTATACATCAATTTCACATTATCAATAACAATTATACATCAGTTTCACATTATCAATAACAATTATACATCAGTTATTAAAAAATCAGCATAAATAATACAGCATCAATTATACAACACCAATTATAATAATAATAATACGTGAGAGACGCTGAAGACGTTTCGGTCCTTAGATCTTGATTACTTCTAATATTTGAAGAATATTTACAGGGTGAAACGTCGTTATTGAAGGTGCCTCCACTCACACCTGCCCACTTAGGCCTTACTCACACCTGCCCACTTAGGCCTTACACCTGCCCACTTAGGCCTCCACTCACACCTGCCCACTTAGGCCTTACTCACACCTGCCCACTTAGGCCTTACTCACACCTGCCCACTTAGGCCTCCACTCACACCTGTTTGCATTACAGTTGTACAGACAGTACCAATGTACTGTACCCCTTCCTTCCCAGGGTAAACACCACCAGGAGTCCCAGGGGTAAACACTACCACGAACCCCAAGAGTAAACACCACCAGGAACCCCCGGGGTAAACATCACCAGGAATCCCCGGGGTAAACACTACCACCACCACGAACCCCAGGGGTCAACACTACCACCAGCAGGAACCCCGGGGTAAACACTACCACCACCACGAACCCCAGGGGTCAACACTACGACCAGCAGGAACCCCAGGGGTCAACACTACCACCAGCAGGAACCCCAGGGGTCAACACTACCACCAGCAGGAACCCCAGGGGTCAACACCACCACCACCACGAACCCTCGGGATCAACACTACCACCACCACGAACCCTCGGGATCAACACTACCACCACCACGAACCCTCGGGATCAACACTACCACCACCACGAACCCTCGGGATCAACACTACCACCACCACGAACCCTCGGGATCAACACTACCACCACCACGAACCCTCGGGATCAACACTACCAACACCACGAACCCTCGGGATCAACACTACCACCACCACGAACCCTCGGGATCAACACTACCACCACCACGAACCCTCGGGATCAACACTACCACCACCACGAACCCTCGGGATCAACACTACCACCACCACGAACCCTCGGGATCAACACTACCACCACCACGAACCCTCGGGATCAACACTACCACCACCACGAACCCACCAAAGGTAAACAGTACTAGCACGGGGTGAGAGAGTGCCAGTGACCCCGTGCCGGGGCACAACGTCGGACACTCCCTCTCAGGGACCCCGTGCCGGGGCACACCGTCGGACACTCCCTCTCACTCCCACTATTGAAAATCAATAAAAATAAAATATGAGGTGTTTATTGAAGATCAATAAAAACACCAACAAATTCCATTCGTTTTTATTGAAATAAAATACACTGCTTTTAATTTACATTGTCGATCATAACACTTTATATAAAGTTTAAGACTCAGACTTTATATATATATATATATATATATATATATATATATATATATATATATATATATATATATATATATATATATATATATATTCTTTCAACACATCGGCCGTATCCCACCGAGGCGGGGTTTACCTGGAGTTTACCTGGAGAGAGTTCCGGGGGTCAACGCCCCCGCGGCCCGGTCTGTGACCAGGCCTCCTGGTGGATCAGAGCCTGATCAACCAGGCTGTTGCTGCTGGCTGCACGCAAACCAACGTACGAGCCACAGCCCGGCTGGTCAGGAACTGACTTTAGGTGCTTGTCCAGTGCCAGCTTGAAGACTGCCAGGGGTCTGTTGGTAATCCCCCTTATGTATGCTGGGAGGCAGTTGAACAGTCTCGGGTCCCTGACACTTATTGTATGGTCTCTTAACGTGCTAGTGACACCCCTGCTTTTCATTGGGGGGATTGTGCATCGTCTGCCAAGTCTTTTGCTTTCGTAGTGAGTGATTTTCGTGTGTAAGTTCGGTACTAGTCCCTCTAGGTTTTCCAGGTGTATATAATCATGTATCTCTCCCGCCTGCGTTCCAGGGAATACAGGTTTAGGAACCTCAAGCGCTCCCAGTAATTGAGGTGTTTTATCTCCGTTATGCGCGCCTTTTGGGGTGGCCCAAAAGGAAAAATGAAAGTTTCTTCCTTTACATTTAGTAATATATACATGAGAAGGGGTTACTAGCCCCTTGCTCCCGGCATTTTAGTCGCCTCTTACAACACGCATGGCTTACGGAGGACGAATTCTGTTCCACTTCCCCATGGAGGTAAGAGGAAATAAACAAGAACAAGAACTAGTAAAAAAATAAAGAAAACCCAGAGGGGCGTGTGTGAATATATAAGCTTGTACATGTATGTGTAGTGTGACCTAAGTGTAAGTAGAAGTAGCAAAACGTACCTGAAATCTTGCATGTTTATGAAACAGAAAAATGGACACCAGCAATCCTACCATCATGTAAAACAATTACAGGCTTTCGTTGTACACTCGCTTGGCAGGACGGTAGTACCTCCCTGGGTGGTTGCTGTCTACCAACCTACTACCTAGGATATATATATATATATATATATATATATATATATATATATATATATATATATATATATATATATATATATATATAATGTGTGTGTGTGTGTGTGTGTGTGTGCGCGCGCGCAAGGAATTCGCAAGAGCAGGCGAAATATACGCAAACACTGATCTCTGGCCGAAGGAGACTCGAACCTACGAACCTTGGAACAAGGTACGCAGTGCTATACCATTCTCACCACACTGGACCAATACCTTGGCGTCCAGCTTGCGCTAGACTTTGATCCAAGGCAGCCAGCTTTCAGGGAGAAGGTTTATATCTTTTCATCTCATCTCCTTCAGCCAGAGATCAGTGTTTGTGTATATTTCGCCTGCTCTTGCGAATTCCTTGCATTGTTAAAATCTCTAGTAAGGCTGATGCATATAGGGGATGAGATGGAAAGCCGTAAGCGTTCTCCCTGAAAGCTGGCTGCCTTGGGTCAAAGTCTAGCGCAAGCTGGACGACAAGGTATTGGTCCAGTGTGGTGAGAATGGTATAGCACTGCGTACCTTGTTCCAAGGTTCGTAGGTTCGAGTCTCCTTCAGCCATAGATCAGTCTTTATATATATATATATATATATATATATATATATATATATATATATATATATATATATATATATATATATATATACATACATATGTGTGTGTGTGTGTGTGTGTGTGTGTGTGTGTGTACTCACCTAGTTGTACTCACCTAGTTGAGGTTGCAGGGGTCGATTCCAAGCTTCTGGCCCCGCCTCTTCACTGGTGGCTACTAGGTCACTCCCCCTGAACCGTGAGCTTTATCATATCCCTGCTTAAAGCTATGTATGGATCCTGCCTCCACTACATCGCTTCCCAAACTATTCCACTTCCTGACTAATCTGTGGCTGAAGAAGTATTTCCTAACATCCCTGTGATTCATCTGTGTCTTCAACTTCCAACTGTGTCCTCTTGCTGCTGTGTCCCATCTCTGGAACATCCTTTGTCCCTCACGAGCGTCTAGGAACCTCCCTTGATGGTTCCAGGGTACCGAGAATGTTCTTCTAAAGTTTTAACTTAAACGCGACTATTTCCAGTTCACAGTGTACATTTAAAAATTCAGTTTTAAGACTTAAGCGAGTAATTATGCAACTAAAACGTTGCCAATATTTTCCAAATGTGCTGAGTGAATATTCTTAAAGGTTAAGGGACTGATTTTAGACATTTTTTTAAGGGGGTCAGAAAACTTTCTCTATCATGTTTCAACACACAGGATGGTGCTCAGTCAAGGTGCCGAAATTTATCAGTCTGAAATTTAAGACTTAAGTAGCGAGATGAGGATATCATCAAGTGGGTTAGTTGGGAATTATTCCAGCCCCAAGTATTTTGATTTTAATTCTTGTGGGTTAGTTGTGAATTATTCCAGCCCCAAGTATTTTGATTTTAATTCTTGTGGGTTAGTTGTGAATTATTCCAACCCCAAGTATTTTGATTTTAATTCTTGTGGGTTAGTTGTGAATTATTCCAACCCCAAGTATTTTGATTTTAATTCTTGTGGGTTAGTTGGGAATTATTCCAACCCCAAGTATTTTTATTTTAATTCTTGTGGGTTAGTTGTGAATTATTCCAGCCCCAAGTATTTTGATTTTAATTCTTGTGGGTTAGTTGGGAATTATTCCAGCCCCAAGTATTTTGATTTTAATTCTTGTGGGTTAGTTGGGAATTATTCCAGCCCCAAGTATTTTGATTTTAATTCTTGTGGGTTAGTTGGGAATTATTCCAGTCCCTGGAATATGACTTTCAATCCTCTACGAAAACACAAGTTTCAGGCCACGTTACCATTACGACAAAGTTTCGCTTTGTACACAGAGCAAAACGTCGTCCATAAGCTTGTTCCTCAACCAGTGTATCACGTCAGAACACATGAAACCCACAGGCAAAACTTGTGCTGCAAGTGTGTATATAAATTACATAAATTCTATCAATGATACAATACTGTAGTCAAATTTAATACCAATAAACATTGTGTTGTTATTAGTGTTGCATTGAGCTCAAATGTGCAATACTGAATTACAAGAAATTACATTAAATTACATAAAATATTGAATCATTTTTTTTCAGTATTCGTAACATGTAGACTAACATGAAACGTTATTCATTTTAAGTTTATATTAGAAATAAAATGGAATTTATATTATACACATTCCTGCTATCAAATGAGGTTGAAAATATATACATCACGAGACTTGTGTTTGGTACTGCTGTTGCTGCACCACCTGGTGTCTGTTGCTGCACCACCTGGTGTCTGCTGCTGCTGCACCACCTGATGTCTGCCGCTAAACCACCTGGTGTCTGCTGCTCCACCACCTGGTGTCTGCCGCTAAACCACCTGTTGTCTGCTGCTCCACCACCTGGTGTCTGCTGCTCCACCACCTGGTGTCTGCCGCTAAACCACCTGGTGTCTGCTGCTCCACCACCTGGTGTCTGCCGCTAAACCACCTGTTGTCTGCTGCTCCACCACCTGGTGTCTGCTGCAGCTGCACCACCTGATGTCTGCCGCTAAACCACCTGGTGTCTGCTGCTCCACCACCTGGTGTCTGCCGCTCCACCACCTGGTGTCTGCCGCTCCACCACCTGGTGTCTGCCGCTCCACCACCTGGTGTCTGCCGCTAAACCACCTGGTGTCTGCCGCTAAACCACCTGGTGTCTGCCGCTAAACCACCTGGTGTCTGCCGCTAAACCACCTGGTGTCTGCCGCTAAACCACCTGGTGTCTGCCGCTAAACCACCTGGTGTCTGCCGCTCCACCACCTGGTGTCTGCCGCTCCACCACCTGGTGTCTGCCGCTCCACCACCTGGTGTCTGCCGCTCCACCACCTGGTGTCTGCCGCTCCACCACCTGGTGTCTGCCGCTCCACCACCTGGTGTCTGCCGCTCCACCACCCGGTGTCTGCCGCTCCACCACCCGGTGTCTGCCGCTCCACCACCCGGTGTCTGCCGCTCCACCACCCGGTGTCTGCCGCTCCACCACCCGGTGTCTGCCGCTCCACCACCCGGTGTCTGCCGCTCCACCACCCGGTGTCTGCCGCTCCACCACCCGGTGTCTGCCGCTCCACCACCCGGTGTCTGCCGCTCCACCACCTGGTGTCTGCCGCTCCACCACCTGGTGTCTGCCGCTCCACCACCTGGTGTCTGCCGCTCCACCACCTGGTGTCTGCCGCTCCACCACCTGGTGTCTGCCGCTCCACCACCTGGTGTCTGCCGCTCCACCACCTGGTGTCTGCTGCTCCACCACCTGGTGTCTGCTGCTCCACCACCTGGTGTCTGCTGCTCCACCACCTGGTGTCTGCTGCTCCACCACCTGGTGTCTGCTGCTCCACCACCTGGTGTCTGCTGCTCCACCACCTGGTGTCTGCCGCTCCACCACCTGGTGTCTGCCACTCCACCACCTGGTGTCTGCCGCTCCACCACCTGGTGTCTGCCGCTCCACCACCTGGTGTCTGCCGCTCCACCACCTGGTGTCTGCCGCTCCACCACCTGGTGTCTGCCGCTCCACCACCTGGTGTCTGCCGCTCCACCACCTGGTGTCTGCCGCTCCACCACCTGGTGTCTGCCGCTCCACCACCTGGTGTCTGCCGCTCCACCACCTGGTGTCTGCCGCTCCACCACCTGGTGTCTGCCGCTCCACCACCTGGTGTCTGCCGCTCCACCACCTGGTGTCTGCCGCTCCACCACCTGGTGTCTGCCGCTCCACCACCTGGTGTCTGCCGCTCCACCACCTGGTGTCTACTGCTCCACCACCTGGTGTCTGCCGCTCCACCACCTGGTGTCTGCCGCTCCACCACCTGGTGTCTGCCGCTCCACCACCTGGTGTCTGCCGCTCCACCACCTGGTGTCTGCCGCTCCACCACCTGGTGTCTGCCGCTCCACCACCTGGTGTCTGCCGCTCCACCACCTGGTGTCTGCCGCTCCACCACCTGGTGTCTGCCGCTCCACCACCTGGTGTCTGCCGCTCCACCACCTGGTGTCTGCTGCTCCACCACCTGGTGTCTGCTGCTCCACCACCTGGTGTCTGCTGCTCCACCACCTGGTGTCTGCTGCTCCACCACCTGGTGTCTGCTGCTCCACCACCTGGTGTCTGCTGCTCCACCACCTGGTGTCTGCTGCTCCACCACCTGGTGTCTGCTGCTCCACCACCTGGTGTCTGCTGCTCCACCACCTGGTGTCTGCTGCTCCACCACCTGGTGTCTGCTGCTCCACCACCTGGTGTCTGCTGCTCCACCACCTGGTGTCTGCTGCTCCACCACCTGGTGTCTGCTGCTCCACCACCTGGTGTCTGCTGCTCCACCACCTGGTGTCTGCTGCTCCACCACCTGGTGTCTGCTGCTCCACCACCTGGTGTCTGCCGCTCCACCACCTGGTGTCTGCCGCTCCACCACCTGGTGTCTGCTGCTCCACCACCTGGTGTCTGCTGCTCCACCACCTGGTGTCTGCCGCTCCACCACCTGGTGTCTGCCGCTCCACCACCTGGTGTCTGCCGCTCCACCACCTGGTGTCTGCTGCTCCACCACCTGGTGTCTGCTGCTCCACCACCTGGTGTCTGCTGCTCCACCACCTGGTGTCTGCCGCTCCACCACCTGGTGTATGCCGCTCCACCACCTGGTGTCTGCCGCTCCACCACCTGGTGTCTGCCGCTCCACCACCTGGTGTCTGCCGCTCCACCACCTGGTGTCTGCCGCTCCACCACCTGGTGTCTGCCGCTCCACCACCTGGTGTCTGCCGCTCCACCACCTGGTGTCTGCCGCTCCACCACCTGGTGTCTGCCGCTCCACCACCTGGTGTCTGCCGCTCCACCACCTGGTGTCTGCTGCTCCACCACCTGGTGTCTGCTGCTCCACCACCTGGTGTCTGCTGCTCCACCACCTGGTGTCTGCTGCTCCACCACCTGGTGTCTGCTGCTCCACCACCTGGTGTCTGCCGCTCCACCACCTGGTGTCTGCCGCTCCACCACCTGGTGTCTGCCGCTCCACCACCTGGTGTCTGCTGCTCCACCACCTGGTGTCTGCTGCTCCACCACCTGGTGTCTGCTGCTCCACCACCTGGTGTCTGCTGCTCCACCACCTGGTGTCTGCTGCTCCACCACCTGGTGTCTGCTGCTCCACCACCCGGTGTCTGCTGCTCCACCACCCGGTGTCTGCTGCTCCACCACCTGGTGTCTGCTGCTCCACCACCTGGTGTCTGTTGCTCCACCACCTGGTGTCTGCTGCTCCACCACCCGGTGTCTGCTGCTCCACAACCTGGTGTCTGCTGCTCCACCACCCGGTGTCTGCTGCTCCACCACCTGGTGTCTGCTGCTCCACCACCTGGTGTCTGCTGCTCCACCACCCGGTGTCTGCTGCTCCACCACCTGGTGTCTGCTGCTCCACCACCTGGTGTCTGCTGCTCCACCACCTGGTGTCTGCTGCTGCACCACCTGGTGTCTGCCGCTAAACCACCTGTTGTCTGCTGCTCCACCACCTGGTGTCTGCCGCTAAACCACCTGTTGTCTGCTGCTCCACCACCTGGTGTCTGCTGCTCCACCACCTGGTGTCTGCCGCTAAACCACCTGGTGTCTGCCGCTAAACCACCTGTTGTCTGCTGCTCCACCACCTGGTGTCTGCTGCAGCTGCACCACCTGATGTCTGCAGCTAAACCACCTGGTGTCTGCTGCTCCACCACCTGATGTCTGCCGCTAAACCACCTGGTGTCTGCCGCTCCACCACCTGGTGTCTGCCGCTCCACCACCTGGTGTCTGCCGCTAAACCACCTGGTGTCTGCCGCTAAACCACCTGGTGTCTGCCGCTAAACCACCTGGTGTCTGCCGCTAAACCACCTGGTGTCTGCCGCTAAACCACCTGGTGTCTGCCGCTAAACCACCTGGTGTCTGCCGCTCCACCTGGTGTCTGCCGCTAAACCACCTGGTGTCTGCCGCTCCACCACCTGGTGTCTGCCGCTCCACCACCTGGTGTCTGCCGCTCCACCACCTGGTGTCTGCCGCTCCACCACCTGGTGTCTGCCGCTCCACCACCTGGTGTCTGCCGCTCCTCCACCTGGTGTCTGCTGCTCCACCACCTGGTGTCTGCTGCTCCACCACCTGGTGTCTGCTGCTGCACCACCTGGTGTCTGCCGCTAAACCACCTGTTGTCTGCTGCTCCACCACCTGGTGTCTGCCGCTAAACC
>NC_091378.1:7017599-7027599 GCF_038502225.1 Cherax quadricarinatus
CACACACACACACACACACACACACACACACACACACACACACACACACAGGAACATGAGCGCACTGATGGAAATGGAAAACAAACGCGTTGGAAGGATGCCAGGAAAAGTTTAGTCAGCCTTAGAGTGGTCAGGAAGAGGAACGATCTGGGCAGTGGAGAGGTAGAGGCAGAATCTGTACATAGTTTTAAGACAACTATTTAATCCAATAATAAACGCATTCAACCAATTTCTCCATTCAGGACTACTTGAAAACTGACAATCCCAAAAGGTGTTCCTATTTCTTAAAAAAAAAAAAAACTCACTAAATTAAAGGTCAACATATCCACCATGACCGCCGTCAAAAGTTCTGGAGAAGATAATATGGAGAAGAATATTAGAGAGCTTGGAGATAAGATTCTTTACAGAAAACCAGCACAGCTTTAGAGATGGGAAAATCCTCTCTTACAAATTTGTTGGAGGTCTGTGACGGTTACAGAGATAAAACAGGAAAGACGTGGTTGGATGGACTGCGTTTTCTTAGACTGAAAATAAGAGCACTGAACACGGTACCACACTCGAGATTAGTCCAGAAAATCGAGGAAGAATCAGGGCTGAATGACAGAGTGCTCCAGTGGGTCAGGTATTATTTGATAAATTAGACACATACATATCTTTACTGAGGAAACGTTTCGCCACACACTGGCTTTATCAGTCAAATGCAAAGAATGGGGAAGATCAGAAGGTTGAGATAATCAGTCCCCCAGCCTGGAGTAGATGGAATAACTCCATCAGTCTTTTCTAGATTGAAGTACAATCCAAACAACTGTAAGGTCATAAGAGCAGACCGAACACAGTAACAACATGGGCGGGGAGAAGCTGCAAATATCAGTGTGTGAAATGGGCCAGAGAGTAAATATAACACCAGACATATCGCCAGAATTGCACATAAACTGCGTAACGTCAGCGGCATATGCAAATTTAGCAAACTCCATAAAACCATTCAGGAATATCAAGAATCATTCAGAGGTTTATATACGATGCATGTTAGACCCATTATTGTGTACAAGATCCAGCATGAAGCCCATGCCTGGTCAAGCACACGCATAAGCTCGAAAAGTTCAAAAGATTTAGAGCCAGACTAGTACCAGAAATGAGGGGAATGTACTGTGAAGAGAGGCTGAAGGAAGTGAACCTGTCGACGTTAGACGAGAGAATGATGAGGTGCGATATGATTACAACATACAAAATCCCGGGAGGCTACGGCAGATAGGAACAAGTGAAAGATGAAGACAGTGGAGCCACGAAATTATTAGGAAGTATTTCTTTTGTCTCAGGGTAGGTGAAAAGAAAGGAATGGCGTAGATGAAGTGGTAGTGGAGACAAACTCAATACACAGCTTCAAGAGTGTATACTATATGGCCCAAGAGGTCAGAAGATAATGATGTCGATCAAATTAGTTTAGGAGGCGAGGCCAGGAGCAGAGTGTCGGCACACACACTCGACTCCTGCAACCACGAAGAGGTATGTACACACGTACACACACACCAGGAGCCAGGAGCTCGGACTCGACCCCCGCAACCTCAACTAGGTGAGTACACACACCTGAAAGTTAAAAACCTGAGTGAGTCATAGGGATGTTAGGAAGTACTTTTTCGGCCTTTAAGTTGTCACGAAGTGTAACAGTTTGGAGAGTGAAGCACTGAAGGAAGGATTCATACATAGCTTTCAGAGGTACGATAAGGCTCTTGGAGCAGAGAGAGGCAGACCTAGTAGCGATCAGCGAAGATGCGGGGCCAGGAGCTAAGACTCGACCACTACAACCACAAATAGGTGAGTACACAACTATCGGAAGCTAGGTAGGGAGAGAGGACTTTCCAGTGCAACACCTTACCTTAATGCCGGTCGCTCATCCTTGATTCAGTGGTCTTCCCCTTCTTGAACTGAATCTCGACGCCGCCAACTGCCCCAGGAACTACCTTATCCCTATAGGCTATGCACTTGCCCATAAATTTAATAATATCACACAGTACAAGCGCCTCTAATGTAAATATTAATGCAGCGCTGATTAAATTCAGTCACATTTCATAACTGAATATAAACGTGTGGTAGCTGTAAAAACAGCTTAAACAGAGACCGTAAGGATACCAATGTTCTGGGGAACTACGTAACTTTAGCCAGCAGCCTAGCAATTAGCTGGTTTAGTTAACATCATTGGAGGTTAAAGTGAAAATGGATTTAACCTAACCAAACTTAGAAGATTACTGTTTTGTAGGTGTTTAGATAGGCCAAATTCAACACCTTCTGCTACTATGTCACTGACTTATATACAGACAAATATCCTTAGTCTAGAACAACAAGATACAATACCGTGATTGGAACAATACACAAATAACCGGCACACAGGAGAGAGAAGCTTATGATGACGTTCCGGTCCGAATAAGGACCATTTACAAGTCACACAGCGTGACTTAAACAATCGTTGTCAGACCGAAACGTCGTCATAAGCTTCTATGTGAGGGTTATTTGTGTATCCTTAATCTACCTAGGAGACAGCTCTCAGCAGACAGCCTCAGGTGTGGACTCTAGACTGGTCTTGGTGACTGTCTAACCCATGTACTCCAGCTACACTATCTGCGAAAACCCAAGTTCTATCTGGAGGACAGGTTGGTATATTGGTAACAGGAGGCGAACCTTGCCTTTCCTTCGTGTGGCAACAGGATAGAAACACGGAATTCAAGATATTCATGCCGGGGAGCGTATCCTGCTCCTCTGGGCTGTTAACACACGTTACCTGCCACACAGAGATGACATGTAATACCAACTGAGAATTCTCTGTGTAGGCAAGTCAGTGTTGTTGTATTTCACATGACCGCCTGCGTTGTTACATATATATCGCTGACACATACAAGCGCACACATGGGACACACAAATGCCCAGGAAAACGTGAGAAACTCATTTGCTCCACTAATAAATTATTAAATTACTTTCCAATAAACCGGAGGAGAAATGTGATTAAAAAACTGTTTACAATATATATTACGACAAAACCGGAATATGCATCTGCCGAATTGTGTCTACAAAATACAGAATTATTGAGGAAAATGTACTGAAAGGCTGAAATCACTGATGTCTACATTTGGAGACAGGAAAAAAGGGAAAATTAAAGATAAATTAAGGACATAGAAAGGCCTAAAAAAAAAAAAAGAAAGACGAGGCCACAGGTGTACACTGAGAATACTTTTCTCATGAATAATGGACGGAACACATCGATTCCAGGTTGAGGGACTGATTACTTTAAACTCTTCCTCATCTTTCTCCGGTCTTCTCTGTATAGAACTGAAGAAGCCACTGGCTGGCGAAACGTTTCCTAGATAAAGATTCCCAAATGTTGCACAAGTGTCTCATTCTTCACCCTGACGGTTGAAGAATGAGACAGAAGGCAAAAGGCAAAAGAGGTACTAGAAATTTCACCTTACCAAAGGTGCTAGATCAATGGAATGAATTAAAATAGGTTGCAAGTATTGCAGTCAATGCATTTTCGACAAAAAATAAATAGAAAAAAATCATTTATGACGTAACACTAGGTATAGCTCCTGGTCACCGGTCAGGTTAGGTAAGGTTTGTCAGGAAACAAGACTAAGTGTTTCCTGTTGCGGGTCTTTGTCATATGATGACCCGCCAATGAGCCTTTTGGTCATGTGACCGAAGCCTTTTGTGATGTAGTTCAGCTGGGCTTGTGAGGTCTCTGGGGAGACCTAATTTAACCAATTATATGGTCACACCTTGCCTTGGCAAACGTCTGTAGCCACGCCCACGTCTGAGGTCTTTTGTTCTTGACGGCGTCAGACCTAGGCGTCAGGTCGTACACGTGGTTGTGGAGGGTGCTTGGACCACCATAAAAGCCCAAGGAAGAGTTGAGTAGAGAGATTCGAGCGGAGCTGCTGCTGGGATGCAGAGCTCCTGAGCAGAGATTCGAGCAGAGCTCTGGCCTGTGAGCAGAGCCGAGCTGGAGAGTCTTGGGAGGAGAGACTGTTGGAGGCATTGGGCAGAGTACTGGCTTGGCGCAGTACTCGTGCTGTGTAGGTCTTGGGACCTGTGGCTTAGTTCCTGTAGTGAACTGTCCTCTGTGCTATATTGTAAGTTACATTCATTTTCGTCAAGTTGATTGTATTTCCCTGTCTCACTGCTTATGTGTACCACCCCATTTATCTAAACCACAATAATGTTCTGTTCCCAAATATATTATGGTACAAAGACTTAATAATAAACTGTGTTTGAGTAGAATAATAATATTCACTGTCCCCGTTATTTGCTATTCCTATTTCTTATATTTTATTATGTTTATATATGAGTGAAGAGTGGGCGAGGCATATGTTAGTGAGTATTGTAGAGTTAATGAGAGTGTCGTGGTGGTCACCACTGACCTGTCATTACCTACCTACCTCCGCTAATCATCTCACTCCTAACACCGCGCCAGCCTCTCCCCTGCCTACATAATCCCTTACTCCCATATTCCCCACTTATATCCTATTCAATCATCATACCCCTACATGACACTTTCGCTGGCTTACCGGTTCACCTCTTTAAAAATTAGGGTTATAATTATAACCATTTCTCAGGGTCAACCACCTGGCCGGGTCCCAGACCAAAACTATGATGGTCCGTGTATATATTTCGCTTTAATCGGTCAACCTGTTTGATTACCCAATCCCTAGTGACTGTGATACTGCATAATGTATTTTCTTCAGACCAACTATAAAAATCACTAAGATATCGTTGGCGCCTTCTTCATTGATGTGGTCACGGAACTCTTGTTAGAAATACTGCCACTCATGTACGAAGATGGTAATGGTAGCCGCATGCAATCCAAAGTACGCACCACAGCCCGGCTGATCAGGGACAGGCTTCGACAAGACCTGAGTTACAGAAAAAAAACATTCTTGGGGCAATGTTTCGCTCTGTGTAGAGCTGTATGAGTACTAAAGCTGTTTCAATGAGTGAAACGTTTCAGTATGAGCTTGCTTTGCTGTTTGTGTTTGTCTTTAGCAAAGGAAGAGAAACGCACGC
Organism: Cherax quadricarinatus; assembly: GCF_038502225.1. Classification (NCBI taxonomy): domain Eukaryota; kingdom Metazoa; phylum Arthropoda; class Malacostraca; order Decapoda; family Parastacidae; genus Cherax; species Cherax quadricarinatus. The sequence goes on from NC_091378.1 coordinate 7,022,649, forward strand.
ACACGCACGCACGCGCACGCACGCGCACACGCACGCACACACACACACAAACACACACACACACACACACACACACACACACACACACACACACACACACACGACTCGACCCGACCCCTGCAACCTCAACTAGGTGAGTACAACTAGGTGAGTACACGCTCACACATCCCCCCCCCCCCACACACACACACACACACCAGGCACATCTCCTGAAGCGCACATCAACCAAATAACTGCTGCAGCATATGGGCGCCTAGCAAACCTCAGAACAGCATTCCGACATCTTAATAAGGAATCATTCAGGACCCTGTACACCGTGTACGTTAGGCCCATATTGGAGTATGCGGCACCAGTTTGGAACCCACACCTAGCCGAGCACGTAAAGAAACTAGAGAAAGTGCAAAGGTTTGTAACAAGACTAGTCCCAGAGCTAAGAGGTATGTCCTGCGAGGAGAGGTTAAGGGAAATCAACCTGACGACACTGGAGGACCGGAGAGATAGGGGGGACATGATAACGACATACAAAATACTGAGAGGAATTGACAAGGTGGACAAAGACAGGATGTTCCAGAGACTGGACACAGTAACAAGGGGACACAGTTGGAAGTTGAAGACACAGATGAATCAAAGGGATGTTAGGAAGTATTTCTTCAGCCACAGAGTAGTCAGGAAGTGGAATAGTTTGGGAAGCGATGTAGTGGAGTTAGGATCCATACATAGCTTTAAGCAGAGGTACGATAAAGCTCATGGTTCAGGGAGAGTGACCTAGTAGCGACCAGTGAAGAGGCGGGGCCAGGAGCTTGGACTCGACCCCTGCAACCTCAACTAGGTGAGTACAACTAGGTGAGTACACATACACACACGCACACACACACACACACACACACACACACACACACACACACACACACACACGCGCACACACACACACACGCACACACACACACGCACACACACACACACACACACACACACACACACACGCACACACACACGCACACACACACGCACACACACACACACACACATACACACACACACACACACAGACACACACACTCACACACACACACACACACACACTCACACACACTCACACACACACACACACACACACACACACACACACACACACACACTCACACACACTCACACACACACACACACACACACACACACACACTCACACACGAAGCTAAAGGGGAAACTTATGATGAAAGAAAGCAGGAGGAGAAAAAAGCGATTGAAGACATCATGAAGGTGATAGGCGAGGGGGACATGACCCAGGTGGCAAATTTTCGGAGAATTGGGTGGTTCACAAAGAAAAGGAATCGGCCTCTCAAAGTAATTTTCAAGGCAGAATCAACCCGAACCATGATCCTGCAGGAGAAAGCACGGCTGAGAGGCAAGCAGGAGTTCCGGAGTGTGTACCTCGACCGAGACAGAACACAGGACGAAAGGAAGACAATGAAAGAGAGAGTTCAAAAACGAAAGGAGAAATGGGAGGAAATGAAAAAGGAGAGCAGAATAACCCAGGATCAAATGGAAGGACAAGCGCACCCCCCAGAAACACCTGCAGAAGGACTCCAGCCACGACACCCCCAAGGCAACTGAACATTCCAAACCAACCATCACACACCGATCCCTCTGTTTCCACCCCCCGCACCACAGTTACAGTATTAGAACAGAAGTTGAAGGTTTGGTACACAAATGCAGATGGATTAACGAATAAACATGAGGAATGGCAAGAAAGAATCAATGAGAAGTCCCCAGACATCATAGCAGTTACAGAAACAAAACTCATGGAGACAATAACAGATGCAATCTTCCCACCAGGATACCAGATCATGAGGAAAGATAGAAGGGGCAGGGGGGGAGGTGGGGTTGCTCTGCTCGTAAAAAACAGATGGAAATTCGAGAAAATGGAAGGAATAGATGAGACAGGAGAAAGAGACTACATAGCAGGTACACTTCAGTCTGGGGAACACAAAGTGGTCATTGCAGTGATGTATAATCCACCACAGAACTGCAGGAGGCCAAGAGAGGAATATGAAGAGAGCAACAGAGCAATGGTGGACACACTTGCTGAGGTGGCAAGAAGAGCTCACTCCAGCAGAGCAAAGTTGCTGGTTATGGGGGATTTCAACCACAGGGAGATTGACTGGGAAAACCTGGAGCCACATGGGGGTCCCGAAACATGGAGAGCCAGGATGTTGGACGTGGTGCTGGAAAACCTCATGCACCAACATGTTAAGGACACTACCAGAGTGAGAGGGGAGGATGAACCAGCAAGATTGGACCTCGTGTTCACCCTGGGCAGCTCAGACATTGAGGACATCAAGTATGAGAGTCCCCTAGGAGCTAGCGACCACGTGGTTCTGTGCTTTGAATACATAGTAGAGCTGCAAGTGGAGAGAATAACAGGAGTAGAATGGGAAAAGCCTGACTATAAAAGAGGGGACTACATAGGGTTGAAGAACTTCATGCGGGAGGTCCAGTGGGACAGAGAACTGGCAGGAAAGCCAGTAAATGAAATGATGGAATATGTAGCAACAAAATGCAAGGAGGCAGTGGAAAGGTTCATTCCCAAGGGCAACAGTAACAACGGGAAGACCAGAACAAGCCCCTGGTTTACCCGACGGTGTAAGGAGGCAAAAACAAAGTGCAATAGAGAATGGAAAAAGTACAGAAGGCAGAGAACACACGAAAATAGGGAGATCAGTCGCAGAGCCAGGAATGAGTACGCACAGGTAAGGAGGGAGGCCCAGCGACAGTATGAAAATGACATAGCATCGAGAATCAAGACTGACCCGAAACTGTTGTATAGCCACATCAGGAGGAAGACAACAGTCAAAGACCAGGTGATCAGATTAAGGACAGAAGGTGGAGAACTCACAAGAAATGATCAGGAGGTATGTGAGGAGCTGAACAGGAGATTTAAGGAAGTTTTTACAGTAGAAACAGGAAGGGCTGTGGGAAGACAGCACAGAAGGGAACATCAAGAGGGAATATACCAACAAGTGTTGGATGACATACGAACAACTGAGGAGGAGGTGAAGAAGCTCTTAAGTGACCTTGACACCTCAAAGGCGATGGGACCGGACAACATCTCCCCATGGGTCCTTAGAGAAGGAGCAGAGATGCTGTGTGTGCCTCTAACCACAATCTTCAACACATCCCTTGAAACTGGGCAACTACCTGAGAAATGGAAGACAGCTAATGTAGTCCCCATATTTAAGAAAGGAAACAGAAACGAGGCACTAAACTACAGACCTGTGTCTCTGACATGTATTGTGTGCAAAGTCATGGAGAAGATTATCAGGAGGAGAGTGGTCGAACACCTGGAAAGGAACAAGATTATAAATGAAAACCAGCATGGGTTCATGGAAGGCAAATCTTGTATCACAAACCTCCTGGAGTTTTATGACAAGGTAACAGAAGTAAGACACGAGAGAGAGGGTTGGGTAGATTGCGTTTTCCTAGACTGCAGGAAGGCCTTTGACACAGTTCCCCACAAGAGATTAGTGCAGAAGCTGGAGGATCAGGCACACGTAAAAGGAAGGGCACTGCAATGGATAAGGGAATACCTGACAGGGAGGCAGCAACGAGTCATGGTACGTGAAGAGGTATCACAGTGGGCGCCTGTTACGAGCGGGGTCCCACAGGGGTCAGTTCTAGGACCAGTGCTATTTTTGATATATGTGAACGACATGATGGAAGGAATAGACTCTGAAGTGTCCCTGTTCGCAGATGACGTGAAGTTGATGAGAAGAATTAAATCGGACGAGGATGAGGCAGGACTGCAAAGAGACCTGGAGAGGCTGGACATGTGGTCCAGTAACTGGCTCCTCGAATTCAATCCAGCCAAATGCAAAGTCATGAAGATTGGGGAGGGGCAAAGAAGACCGCAGACAGAATATAGGCTAGGTGGACAAAGACTACAGACCTCACTCAGGGAGAAAGACCTTGGGGTGACCATAACACCGAGTACATCACCGGAGGCACACATCAACCAAATAACCGCTGCAGCATACGGGCGCCTGGCAAACCTGAGAATAGCGTTCCGATACCTCAATAAGGAATCGTTCAAGACACTGTACACTGTGTATGTTAGGCCCATACTGGAGTATGCAGCACCAGTCTGGAATCCACACCTGGTCAAGCACGTCAAGAAGTTAGAGAAAGTACAAAGGTTTGCAACAAGGCTAGTCCCAGAGCTCAAGGGAATGTCGTACGAGGAAAGGTTAAGGGAAATCGGACTGACGACACTGGAGGACAGAAGGGTCAGGGGAGACATGATAACGACATACAAGATACTGCGGGGAATAGACAAGGTGGACAGAGATAGGATGTTCCAGAGAGGGGACACAGGGACAAGAGGTCACAACTGGAAGCTGAAGACTCAGACGAGTCACAGGGACGTTAGGAAGTATTTCTTCAGTCATAGAGTTGTCAGCAAGTGGAATAGCCTAGCAAGTGAAGTAGTGGAGGCAGGAACCATACATAGTTTTAAGAAGAGGTATGACAAAGCTCAGGAAGCAGAGAGAGAGAGGATCCAGTAGCGATCAGTGAAGAGGCGGGGCCAGGAGCTGAGTCTCGACCCCTGCAACCACAATTAGGTGAGTACAATTAGGTGAGTACACACACACACACACACACACACACACACTCACACACACACACTCACACACACACACTCACACACACTCACACACACACACACACACACTCACACACACACACACACACACACACACACACACACACACACACACACACACACACACACAAATCAGTAAACGAGATGATGGAATATGTGGCAACAAAGTGCAAGGAGGCAGAGGAAAGTTTTGTTCCCAAGGGAAACAGAAATAATAGGAAGACCAAAACGAGTCCTTGGTTTACCCGAAGGTGTAGGGAGGCAAAAACTAAGTGCAACAGAGAATGGAAA
>NC_091378.1:7032599-7055099 GCF_038502225.1 Cherax quadricarinatus
GCCCCCTTCCACTTGGGAGGTCCGGGGCCCCCTTACACTTGGGAGCTCCGGGGCCCCCTTACACTTGGGAGCTCCGGGGCCCCCTTACACTTGGGAGCTCCGGGGCCCCCTTACACTTGGGAGCTCCGGGGCCCCCTTACACTTGGGAGCTCCGGGGCCCCCTTACACTTGGGAGCTCCGGGGCCCCCTTACACTTGGGAGCTCCGGGGCCCCCTTACACTTGGGAGCTCCGGGGCCCCCTTACACTTGGGAGCTCCGGGGCCCCCTTACACTTGGGAGCTCCGGGGCCCCCTTACACTTGGGAGCTCCGGGGCCCCCTTACACTTGGGAGCTCCGGGGCCCCCTTACACTTGGGAGCTCCGGGGCCCCCTTACACTTGGGAGCTCCGGGGCCCCCCTTACACTTGGGAGCTCCGGGACCCCCTTACACTTGGGAGCCCCGGGGCCCCCTTACACTTGGGAGCTCCGGGGCCCCCTTACACTTGGGAGCTCCGGGGCCCCCTTACACTTGGGAGCTCCGGGGCCCCCTTACACTTGGGAGCTCCGGGGCCCCCTTACACTTGGGAGCTCCGGGGCCCCCCTTACACTTGGGAGCTCCGGGGCCCCCCTTACACTTGGGAGCTCCGGGGTCCCCCTTACACTTGGGAGCTCCGGGGCCCCCCTGACACTTGGGAGCTCCGGGGCCCCCCTTACACTTGGGAGCTCCGGGGTCCCCCTTACACTTGGGAGCTCCGGGGCCCCCCCTTACACTTGGGAGCTCCGGGGCCCCCCTTACACTTGGGAGCTCCGGGGCCCCCCTTACACTTGGGAGATCCGGGGCCCCCCTTACACTTGGGACCTCCGGGGCCCCCCTTACACTTGGGAGCTCCGGGGCCCCCCTTACACTTGGGAGCTCCGGGGCCCCCTATACACTTGGGAGCTCCGGGGCCCCCCTTACACTTGGGAGTTCCGGGGCCCCCCTTACACTTGGGAGCTCCGGGGCCCCCCTTACACTTGGGAGCTCCGGGGCCCCCTTACACTTGGGAGCTCCGGGGCCCCCTTACACTTGGGAGCTCCGGGACCTCCCTTACACTTGGAAGCTCCGGGGCCGCCCTTACACATGGGAGCTCCGGGGCCCACCTTACACTTGGGAGCTCTGGAGCCCCCCTTACACTTGGGAGCTCCGGGACCCCCCTTACACTTGGGAGCTCCAGGGGCCCCCCTTACACTTGGGAGCTCCGGGGCCCCCCTTACACTTGGGAGTTCCGGGGCTCCCGTACACTTGGGAGCTCCGGGGCCCCCCTTACACTTGGGAGCTCCGGGGCCCCCTTACACTTGGGAGTTCCGGGGCTACCCTTACACTTGGGAGCTCCGGGGCCCCCCTTACACTTGGGAGCTCCGGGGCCCACCCTTACACTTGGGAGCTCCGGGGCCCCCCTTACACTTGGGAGATCCGGGGCCCCCCTTACACTTGGGAGATCCGGGGCCCCCCCTTACACTTGGGAGATCCGTGGCCCCCCTTACACTTGGGAGATCCGGGACCCCCCTTACACTTGGGAGCTCCGGGGCCCCCCTTACACTTGGGAGCTCCCGGGCCCCCCTTACACTTGGGAGCTCCGGGGCCCCCCTTACACTTGGGAGCTCCGGGGCTCCCTTACACTTGGGAGCTCCGGGGCTCCCCTACACTTAGGAGCTCCGGGGCCCCCCTTACACTTGGGAGCTCCGGGACCCCCTTTACACTTGGGAGCTCCGGGACCCCCCTTACACTTGGGAGCTCCGGGATCCCCCTTACACTTGGGAGCTCCGGGACCCCCCTTACAATTGGGAGCTCCGGGACCCCCCTTACACTTGGGAGCTCCGGGGCCCCCCTTACACTTGGGAGCTCCCGGGCTCCCCTTACACTTGGGAGCTCCGGGGCCCCCCTTTACACTTGGGAGCTCCGGGGCCCACCCTTACACTTGGGAGCTCCGGGGCCCCCCTTACACTTGGGAGATCCGGGGCCCCCCTTACACTTGGGAGATCCGGGGCCCCCCTTACACTTGGGAGATCCGGGGCCCCCCTTACACTTGGGAGATCCGGGGCCCCCCTTACACTTGGGAGATCCGGGGTCCCCCTTACACTTGGGAGCTCCGGGGCCCCCCTTACACTTGGGAGATCCGGGGTCCCCCTTACACTTGGGAGCTCCGGGGCCCCCCTTACACTTGGGATCAGAGAAAGTGTAGGATAGCTCGTTCCTCAGATCAAGATCCATGAGGGCTGAAATATTTCATGGGCAGAGCTAAGTGATTAGAAGCGGCAGGATGCCATGAAGGAGATAAAGATGGAAAAGAAGATGGAGAAGATGAAGGAGATGAAGAAGATGATGGAGATGGTGATGAAGGAGGAGATGGAGGAGGAAGAGGAGGAGGAGATGAAGGAGGAGGAGGAGAAGAAGGAGAAAATGAAGATGAAGGAAATGGAGAAGCAGGAGATGGAGAAGATGATGGAGAAGGAGATTGAGAAGAAGATGGAGAAGAAGATGGAGATGTAGAAGAAGAGAAGATGCAGATGTAAAAGAAGATGGGGGAAAAAAGGCACAGCTAGGAACCCTCCTCCTCAAACTCGACATTCAAGTGCCACTCGAGGCACCGAGGAAGTGTCACCTCCAGCGCACAATCTACATAATTATATTTAGACACTTGTTATAATTGTGAGTAAAATGTCAAGATGCTGAGAAAAATCTGTTCACGAGGAGATGCCTTGATGCTGGTGAAGGGCTCTTGATCCGAGGAATTAAAGCTTCTCTCTCGGATCAAACCTAATTAACCCCAATCCTGCTATTATCGAGACTTAAGAGTTCAATAATTTAGATTATCATAATTATAATAACCTTAATGATAAATAATCATATGATTTAAAGGCTTCCATAACTTGGACAGCCATTTTTATTTATGGAAAATCAAAGGCACGATACCGTGACTAGAATAATGTGCAAATAACTCAAAAAAAAGGAGAAAGAAACGATGATAGACGTTTCGGTCCGAAAAAGTCATAATACGTTTCTATGTGCGATTTAAGTATTTTCATTTTTTGGGGGGATAATCGCTCGTTTGCTAGAAATGGTTATAACCATGTCCATAATTTTTAAATGGGTGGACTGGTAAGCCAGTGGAAGGCCTCGTTCAGATGACCAAAAGCTCCAACGATGGGTCATCTAAGACCCGCGTCAGGAGACACTTGTACTGTTTACTGACAAACCTTACCTTACCTAACCTGACCTGACCTGACCTGACAAACCTTACCTTACCAAACCTGACAAACCTAACCTTACCTAACCTAACCTGACCTAACCTAACCCAACCTAACCTGACCTGACAAACCTAACCTTACCTAACCTAACCTGACCTAACCTAACCCAACCTAACCTGACCTGACAAACCTAACGTAACCTAACCTTACAAACCAAACCTTACCTTACCTAACCTGACCTAACCTAACCCAACCCAACCCAACCTTACCAAATCTTTCGTTTTCTCTTTGTCAGTTACCTTCAAAGGTATGTGAGTAAAATAGAGTACACAGGAAATATACACAGTGTATTTCTCTCAGCGTGTGTATGCTGAGAGTATACTTTAATGGCTAATTTAAGGGCATAAAATATTCTTGTTTGGTGGTGAAGTGGTTAAGAGCAGCCTTAATAACCCTTTATGTAGTCGATAGGCTTGAAACCGAAAACCAGCAGAGTAATGTCAGCAGGACGGGGAACGTTATTAAATAAATTTGGGGGCTCAAAAGCAAAACAATTAAAACAAAAGATATAAAAAGTGTGAGCGCTTTTGTGGGTTTACAGACACGCGCCATGCACAGTTTCATGTGTGTGTACTCACCTATTTGTACTCACCTATTTGTGGTTGCAGGGGTCGAGTCCTAGCTCCTGGCCCCGCCTCTTCACCGGTTGCTACTAGGCCCTCTCTCTCCCCGCTCCATGAGCTTTATCAAACCTCGTCTTAAAACTGTGTATGGTTCCTGCCTCCACTACGTCATTTTCTAGGCTATTCCACTGCCTTACAACTCTATGACTGAAGAAATACTTCCTACTATCTCTCTGACTCATTTGTGTCTTCAACTTCCAATTGTGGCCTCTTGTTTCTGTGTCCCCTCCCTGGAACATCCTGTCCTTGTCCACCTTGTCTATTCCACGCAGTATTTTATATGTCGTTATCATGTCTCCCCTGACCCTCCTGTCCTCCAGTGTCGTCAGGCCGATTTCCCTTAATCTTTCTTCATAGGACATTCCCCTTAGCTCTGGAACTAACCTTGTTGCAAACCTTTGTACTTTCTCTAGTTTCTTGACGTGCTTTATCAAGTGCGGGTTCCAAACAGGTGCTGCATACTCCAGTATGGGCCTGACATACACGGTGTACAGTGTCATGAATGATTCCTTACTAAGGTATCGGAATGCTGTTCTCAGGTTTGCCAGGCGCCCATATGCTGCAGCAGTTATCTGATTGATGTGTGCTTCCGGAGACATGCTCGGTGTTATACTCACCCCAAGATCTTTCTCCTTGAGTGAGGTTTGCAGTCTTTGGCCACCTAGCCTATACTCTGTCTGTGGTCTTCTGTGCCCTTCCCCTATCTTCATGACTTTGCATTTGGCAGGATTAAATTCGAGAAGCCATTTGCTGGACCAGGTGTCCAGTCTGTCCAGGTCTCTTTGAAGTCCTGCCTGGTCCTCATCAGATTTAATTCTCCTCATTAACTTCACATCATCTGCAAACAGGGACACTTCTGAGTCTAACCCTTCCGTCATGTCGTTCACATATACCAAAAATAGCACTGGTCCTAGGACCGACCCCTGTGGGACCCCGCTCGTCACAGGTGCCCACTGTGATACATCATTACGTACCATGACTCGTTGTTGCCTCCCTGTCAGGTATTCTCTGATCCATTGCAGTGCCCTTCCTGTTATATGCGCCTGATGCTCTAGCTTCTGCACTAATCTCTTGTAAGGAACTGTGTCAAAGGCCTTCTTGCAGTCCAAGAAGATGCAATCAACCCACCCCTCTCTCTCTTGTCTTACTTCTGTTATTTTATCATAAAACTCCAGAAGGTTTGTGACACAGGATTTGCCTTCCGTGAATCCGTGCTGGTTGGCATTTATACTCCTGTTCCGTTCCAGGTGCTCCACCACTCTCCTCCTGATAATCTTCTCCATAATTTTGCATACTATACACGTCAATGACACAGGTCTATAGTTTAGTGCCTCTTTTCTGTCTCCTTTTTTGAAAATGTGTGTGTGTGTGTGTGTGTGTGTGTGTGTGTGTGTGTGTGTGTGTGTGTGTGTGTGTGTGTGTGTGTGTGTGTGTGTGTGTGAGGGGGGTAACAGTAAAGCTTCTTTTTCTTAAGACGTTTTCGAGCACACTAGCGCACACACACACACACACACACACACACACACACACACACACACACACACACACACACACACACACACACACACACACACACACACACACAGTTTTCCATCCTGCAGCTGCCATCTCACAGTGACGCGAATCCAGAGAAGTACACCAACGCTAACGATATACAAAGTAAATATATCTGCCTAGGAATGGAACGTGTGAAGATTTATACCAGAACTACAAAGCTAATTCATTGTGAGAACAGAGAAGCCAGCAACATCAAAGGCATTCCCCAGTGCATCAGTGGCGAGCTGGAATCCGAAACTACCTACATGGGTTCTCATGGAACGAAAGCAGTAACAGCAGCACCTGTTAGTACTACCACTACTACTACTACCACCACCACCACCAACTACTACCACCACCACCACGTGATGGTAGTAGCAGGTGTGATTTACAGAGTATTTTGATTAGGTCACTCAGTACTTGTGGCAATGAAAAATTATATACATCACACACAATAAAAAAAAACACAAGATTAACAAATAAGAAAAACTACTAGCATCACATGTACAATAAATCACCTAGTTAAAATAATCATTATCAAAAATCCCACTAAATTTTTAATAGCAAGAGAGTCCCCTAGCAGTTTCCCCGAGATCTCTACAGGCATCCCGGTAATTATATAAACTATAACGAAAATAGAAAGGTCATGGTCAAACTGTTTTGTGTTGCAAAGTCAACTGCACGCCACAAGCTATACAGTGGGAAGAGAAAAACATCTGAAAATAGGTGGGCATTGGTGAGATCTGTGTGTATTTTCCTCAATGGACAGTAGTTTAAAATTTACGATTCCTACTGAAGGAGGATCAAACACCCCTATCTAGCCTAACCCTATTCAACATGCTCCTGGTCTGTGGGGACCCACCAGGGCTGCCACTTTCCTAGGGCATATCTGTGGACATGTCCCAATAAGTGGCTGAAAATTAAAAGTCTACTATAGTGTGCTCACTACAGCAGCCTTCGCCTCAGATTCCGTCCATTCATTTCCAGGGACACCCAAATATAAAGTCACAAGGTCTCTTCACATTCTTTAACTCTCACTTCAAACTTATCAACAAATGGTATAAAATACCGACAACTATTTCTCCAAGACTGATGGACTGATTACATCTTCATTTCACTACTTACTACACTTGCCGCTTCTGTTTGCAACAGCCTACTGGGTAGGCGAGGCGTTTCAGCAATAAAGATACCCAACTGTTGCCTGTGTGTCTTAATCATCTCCCCACTGGTAAACAAAAGGATGAGCTGACCCTCCTAGGCAATTCCTGGAGCGAGCTCTGGCGAGCTGTCAGCCCTCCCCTTGGTCCAGGCAAAAATGTTCTTCCCTTCCTGGACCGTTTCAGAACCTCTTCATTCCTTTAACCCCTGGTGACCACAGGGAAGTACTTCCGCCACCGGGTGAACCAACCAGCTTCGGGTGTTTCTCCAGATAGCTCCCCGGACGATCCAATCCCCTATGTGTGGGGCAGAACAACTCGATATTCTAGTGGGAGTACAAGTGACAGATGGTGACCTCTTCCACAGTCTCCTGGAGCAAAATTTAACGAATGGGGAAAAATCCCAGCTCTTCAAGCCAAATTTAGGAATAAATGGGTTGCTGTGTAAGAAGTTCGGTTAAGCTGCGCAAGCCTCGCCACTAAGGTGACCCAGAATTTATTGGAGTCGAGTGGGAAGAGGATTTATGAATTCTGATGGGATGTGATAAGGATTTACGAGGTCTAATGGGATAGGATGAGGATTTATAGGTTATCATGGTATAGGAGGAGGATTTATGGGTTCTTGAGGGATGGGAGGAGGATTTATGGGTTGTGGTATGGGAGGTGGATTTATGAGTTGTGGTATGGGAGGTAGATTCATGGGTTCTTGTGGGATGGGTGGTGGATTTATGGGTTCTTGTGGGATGGAAGGAGGATTTATGGGTTGTGGTATGGGAGGAGGATTTATGGGTTGTGGTATGGGAGGAGGATTTATGGGTTGTGGTATGGGAGGTGGATTTATGAGTTCTTGTGGGATGGGAGGATTTATGGGTTTTTGTGGGATGGAAGGAGGATTTATGGGTTTTTGTGGGATGGGAGGAGGATTTATGGGTTCTTGTGGAATGGAAGGAGGATTTATGGATTCTTGTGGGATGGAAGGAGGATTTATGAGTTCTTGTGGGATGGAAGGAGGATTTATGGGTTCTTGTGGGACGGGAGGATTTATGGGTTCTTGTGAAATGGAAGGAGGATTTATGGATTCTTGTGGGATGGAAGGAGGATTTATGGGTTCTTGTGGGACGGGAGGATTTATGGGTTCTTGCGGGATGGGAGGTGGATTTATGGGTTCTAGCGGGATGGGAGGATGATTTATGGGTTCTAGCAAGATGGATGATTTATGGGTTCTTGTGGGATGGGAGGTGGATTTATGGGTTCTTGTGGGATGAGAGGTGGATTTATGGGTTCTTGTGGGATGGGAGGATATGTTGGTTCTTGTGGGATGGGAGGATTTATGGGTTCTTTTGGGATGGGAGGATTTATGGGTTCTTGTGGGATGGGTGGTGGATTTATGGGTTCTTGTGGGATGGGAGGAGGATTTATGGGTTCTTGTAAGATGGGTGGTGGATTTACGGGTTCTTGTGGGATGGGTGGTGGATTTATGGGTTCTTGTGGGATGGGAGGATGATTTATGGGTTCTTGTGGGATGGGTGGTGGATTTATGGGTTCTTGTAAGATGGGAGGAGGATTCATGAGTTCTTGTGGGATGGGAGGAGGATTTATGAGTTCTTGTGGGAAGGGAGGTGAATTTATGGGTTCTTGTGGGATGGGAGATGGATTTATGGGTTGTGGGATGGGAGGTGGATTTATGGGTTCTTGTGGGATGGGAGGTGGATTTATGGGTTCTTGTGGGATGGGAGATGGATTTATGGGTTGTGGGATGGGAGGTGGATTTATGGGTTCTTGTGGGATGGGAGGTGGATTTATGGGTTCTTGTTGGATGGGAGATGGATTTATGGGTTGTGGGATGGGAGGTGGATTTATGGGTTCTTGTGGGATGGGAGGTGGATTTATAGGTTCTTGTGGGATGGGAGATGGATTTATGGGTTCTTGTGGGATGGGAGAAGGATTTATGGGTTCTTGTGGGATGGGAGAAGGATTTATGGGTTCTTGTGGGATGGGAGATGGATTTATGGGTTGTGGGATGGGAGGTGGATTTATGGGATCTTGTGGGATGGGAGGTGGATTTATGGGTTCTTGTTGGATGGGAGATGGATTTATGGGTTGTGGGATTGGAGGTGGATTTATGGGTTCTTGTGGGATGGGAGGTGGATTTATAGGTTCTTGTGGGATGGGAGAAGGATTTATGGGTTCTTGTGGGATGGGAGAAGGATTTATGGGTTCTTGTGGGATGGGACGTGGATTTATGAAATTTGCAGTAAAAATTTGTCTAAATTTCAACGTATACATTTCACTCTAAGAAATAATTATAATTCACAAAAAAATAATCACAATACTGTTACAATTCACAACACAAATTATAATAATCACAACACTAATCACAATCACGCTAATCACAACTGTTAAATAATAAGTGTTAAATAATAACTATTAAATAATATCTTAAATAATAACTTAAAAAAAACTGTTAAATAAAGTGTTAAATAATAACTATTAAATATCTTAAATAATAATAACTTAAAAAATAACTTAAATAAAAAGTGTTAAATAATAACTATTAAATAATAATAACTTTAAAAATAACTTAAAAATAATAACTTAAATAAAAACTTAATAATAAAAACTTAAATAATAACTGTTAAATAAAGTGTTAAATAATAACTATTAAATAATAATAACTTTAATAATAACTTAAATAACAAAAACTTAATAACTGTTAAATAATAAACACAAATGGAAATAATTTAATTTATTAAAGGTAACAACAGTCTAACACTCAAGTTCCAAATCACAACAAAAATTATAATCCACAACCATTTTTAAATTACCTATTAATTCACAACTCAAATTTTGATTCAGGCAGCAATTAGAGCTCACCAGAAAAGTTATTGTTTCAACGAGAGAGTAAAAAAAAAAAATGGTTGCCTCAAAGGCATGGTAATGAGTATGTTTAATATGGATTAAAATGCTCTAGCATCTGTGATTATTTTTGTTTGCTTGCTTGTGTGTTTGTTTCGCTTTGTCTTTGTTTGGGGTTATGTTTGCGTTTGGTTTATGCTCGGTTTAATGTCGGTTTCCGTCCATGTCCGTTGCCGGAGAAGTCCGTTTCCATCCATGTCCGTTCCGTCCAAGTCCGTTTATATTTGGTTTTATATTCGGGTTTACGTTCTTGTTTACGTTCGGTTTCGTTATACTTGATCTTTTTAATAATTGTTAAGGATGTTTAATGTTCGGTTTATGTCCGATTTTATTTATGCTGTATTTAAAATTTAGTTTTTTGTTTGGTTTATATTAGTGTTGTTTATGTTCTGTTTTATGTTTGCTTATGTTTACGTTCAGTTTTATGTTCTTTTTCTAAATATACATCAAAATGCAGCCGCCATATATATGTGAATATATATATATATATATATATATATATATATATATATATATATATATATATATATATATATATATATGTGTGTGTGTGTGTGTGTGTGTGTGTGTGTGTGTGTGTGTGTGTGTGTGTGTGTGTGTGTGTGTGTGTGTGTGTGTGTGTATCGTGCAGAATAGGTAAAATTGGTCAATTAGCAAGAACTCATTTAAAATTGAGTCCTTTCTATAATTTTCTTTTATACATTTAAAGATAATTTGTTTCACTTATGTTAATATAAAAATTGATAATTTTGTACCAAAAGAACCTTAGAAAACTTACCTAACCATATTATAACAAGCGCAATTTAATTTAGCCTAATCCAACTAAATATATTTTAGATAAGTTTACAATAATTTAATATATAAACACAATGAAATATATTTTTTCCCTTAGAATCATTATTATTTTTGCGAAATTATTGCAAACACAAATTTTCGCATGCCTTATTCGGCAACAAGAGTGTTGCTACTTATGCCAAATTCGCAAAGTTTACCTATCCGGTACGACATTATATATATCCGAATGTATCAGGTATCAAAGTAAAGAAACTGGCACCAAAACACTTAAGCATCGAAGAGCTCCGGCACTAGGGTAACACACTCAGGCACCAGGGTAACACACTCAGGCACCAGGGTAACACACTCAGGCACCAGGGTAAAACACTCAGGCACCAGGGTAACACACTCAGGCACCAGGGTAACACACTCAGGCACCAGGGTAACACACTCAGGCACCAGGGTAACACACTCAGGCACCAGGGTAACACACTCAGGCACCAGGGTAACACACTCAGGCATCAGGGTAACACACTCAGGCATCAGGGTAACACACTCAGGCACCAGGGTAACACACTCAGGCACCAGGGTAACACACTCAGGCACCAGGGTAACACACTCAGGCACCAGGGTAACACACTCAGGCATCAGGGTAACACACTCAGGCATCAGGGTAACACACTCAGGCACCAGGATAACACACTCAGGCACCAGGGTAAAACACTCAGGCACCAGGGTAACACACTCAGGCACCAGGGTAACACACTCAGGCATCAGGGTAACACACTCAGGCACCAGGGTAACACACTCAGGCACCAGGGTAACACACTCAGGCACCAGGGTAACACACTCAGGCATCAGGGTAAAACACTCAGGCACCAGGGTAAAACACTCAGGCACCAGGGTAACACTCAGGCACCAGGGTAACACACTCAGGCACCAGGGTAACACACTCAGGCACCAGGGTAACACACTCAGGCACCAGGGTAACACACTCAGGCATCAGGGTAACACACTCAGGCACCAGGGTAACACACTCAGGCATCAGGGTAACACACTCAGGCACCAGGGTAACACACTCAGGCACCAGGGTAACACACTCAGGCATCAGGGTAACACACTCAGGCACCAGGGTAACACACTCAGGCATCAGGGTAACACACTCAGGCACCAGGGTAACACACTCAGGCATCAGGGTAACACACTCAGGCACCAGGGTAACACACTCGGGCATCAGGGTAGCACACTCGGGCATCAGGGTAGCACACTCGGGCATCAGGGTAGCACACTCGGTCATCAGGGTAGCACACTCGGGCATCAGGGTAGCACACTCGGGCATCAGGGTAGCACACTCGGGCATCAGGGTAGCACACTCAGGTATCAGGGTAGCACACTCGGGCATCAGGGTAGCACACTCAGGTATCAGGGTAGCACACTCAGGCATCAGGGTAGCACACTCAGGCATCAGGGTAGCACACTCAGGCATCAGGGTAAAACACTCAGGCATCAGGGTAAAACACTTAGGCACCAGGGTAGCACACTCAGGCATCAGGGTAGCACACTCGGGCATCAGGGTAGCACACTCAGGCATCAGGGTAGCACACTCAGGCATCAGGGTAGCACACTCGGGCATCAGGGTAGCACACTCAGGCATCAGGGTAGCACACTCGGGCATCAGGGTAGCACACTCAGGCATCAGGGTAGCACACTCAGGCATCAGGGTAGCACACTCGGGCATCAGGGTAGCACACTCGGGCATCAGGGTAGCACACTCAGGCATCAGGGTAGCACACTCAGGCATCAGGGTAGCACACTCGGGCATCAGGGTAGCACACTCGGGCATCAGGGTAGCACACTCGGGCATCAGGGTAGCACACTCGGGCATCAGGGTAGCACACTCGGGCATCAGGGTAGCACACTCAGGCATCAGGGTAGCACACTCAGGCATCAGGGTAGCACACTCAGGCATCAGGGTAGCACACTCGGGCATCAGGGTAGCACACTCAGGCATCAGGGTAGCACACTCAGGCATCAGGGTAGCACACTCAGGCATCAGGGTAGCACACTCAGGCATCAGGGTAGCACACTCAGGCATCAGGGTAACACACTCAGGCATCAGGGTAGCACACTCAGGCATCAGGGTAGCACACTCAGGCATCAGGGTAGCACACTCAGGCATCAGGGTAGCACACTCAGGCATCAGGGTAGCACACTCAGGCATCAGGGTAGCACACTCAGGCATCAGGGTAGCACACTCAGGCATCAGGGTAACACACTCAGGCATCAGGGTAGCACACTCAGGCATCAGGGTAGCACACTCAGGCATCAAGGAAGAGTGTAGCAAGTAGCCTTTCTCCACATCAAAGGCTTTGAGCTACCTTAAAGGTCGAGCCTTTGTGCGGCTCTGTGCTTTGTTTACCTTTCCTCCCTGTGTACTTATCCTCTCCTCCTCCTCCTCTTCCTCTTTCTTCATCTTTTCCCCTCCCACACTCTTCTGTTTTTCCTGTTTAAGCTCCCACCTTTTTTATCTCTATTTCCATTTCCTTCCTACCCTTTTTATCCCTCGTTTTTATTTCTTTGTTACCTTTACCGCCACAACCATCACAATTATAACAGCAATAAATGAGTAATATTCATTTCCCCACTCGGGATGTAAACACGAATGTAATCGAGATAATTGATCTGTTGTGGATCACGATGAATGTCACTCCAGTTAACGTGTCTCCTGCATACAGTAGCTTCACCTTGCGTTACTTTTGCTAAAGTTATGCCAGAGTTTGTCATTCAAATAAAAAAAAAGTAACTCTGGCTTGCGTCACTCACACTAACAGAACTCTTAGTTTGCGTCATTCAGGCCTAAATGAATCCCAGTTTGCGTTGCCATAAATCTCTAGCTTGCGTCACACTAACATAACTTTTAAGCTTGCTTCCCTCATTACAGGACTACTTGCGTCTCGACACTTCTAAGTGAGGTAGGTCTCTTTCATTATGATCAACTTTTGTTGCTACAGTGAATCTACACTCTGTATACGAACATGTGCAAAACAACCACTGTAAAACTGCGAACTTCCAAGCGCCTTCGTGATTTCTCTCAACACAGGCCCTTGCTGTTAGAAATTACGGAAATGTTTGAAAGTTTACTATTTTTGTCAACTGTGGCTGTTGTGCATATTGTGACATCAGCTGTTAGTGGGTGTGAGTTGAACCTGACTAGCTTGTGCTGCTGGGTCTGGTGCCGTGCTCCATCCTTGAGTGGAGGTGACCAGACTGGGTGAGTCATTGCTCTAATCCGGGGGGGGGGAGTCGGTCATGGACCAGCTCCGCATGGGTCAGTAGGCCTGTTGCAGTGTTCCCTCTTTCTTATGTTATGTTCTTAATTGTAATCCTATTTCAACATATGTTCATACCAGGTTACAAACTATCTTAAATGTCTTCACAAATCCCATTTTCTTCATATATGAGCTGGTATATCATAGATGGTAATTCTCCAGTAACATGAACCGTAACTCTGCTTGAAGGAAGCCTTGGAAGCTCCCGTAGCTCATGAAGCCTTAATGGAATACTTAATATCCTTAATACCATACACAAGTCTCCCGGCTCTGGCTGGCATTTGAACACTGAAATACATCTTGTGTGATGGAATATAACAGGGAAAACCATCCTAGGTGACGGAATATAACAGGGAAAAATCATCCTGAGTGATGGAATATGACAGGGAAAAATCATCCTGAGTGATGGAATATGACAGGGAAAAATCATCCTGAGTGATGGAATATGACAGGGAAAAATCATCCTGAGTGATGGAATATGACAGGGAAAAATCATCCTGAGTGATGGAATATGACAGGGAAAAAATCATCCTGAGTGATGGAATATGACAGGGAAAAATCATCCTGAGTGATGGAATATGACAGGGAAAAATCATCCTGAGTGATGGAATATGACAGGGAAAAATCATCCTGAGTGATGGAATATGACAGGGAAAAATCATCCTGAGTGATGGAATATGACAAGGAAAAATCATCCTGATTAATGGAAGATGACAGGGAAAAATCATCCTGAGTGATGGAATATGACAGGGAAAAATCATCCTGAGTGATGGAATATGACAGGGAAAAATCATCCTGAGTGATGGAATATGACAGGGAAAAAATCATCCTGAGTGATGGAATATGACAGGGAAAAATCATCCTGAGTGATGGAATATGACAGGGAAAATTCATCCTGAGTGATGGAATATGACAGGGAAAAATCATCCTGAGTGACGGAATATGACAGGGAAAAATCATCCTGAGTGATGGAATATGACAGGGAAAAATCATCCTGAGTGATGGAATATGACAGGGAAAAATCATCCTGAGTGATGGAATATGACAGGGAAAAATCATCCTGAGTGATGGAATATGACAGGGAAAAATCATCCTGAGTGATGGAATATGACAAGGAAAAATCATCCTGATTAATGGAAGATGACAGGGAAAAATCATCCTGAGCAATGGAATATGACAGGAAAAAAACCATCCTAAGTGATGGAATATGACAGGGATTTATTATAATTAAAACCAAGCGCTAAACCCACAAGGGTCATACATATGAGAGAGAAACCCATCCTAGATGATAGAATATGACAGAAAACCCCGTCTTGGGTGACAACACAGCTAATCTCTGTTCCTATTATGTAACTGTCCTATTAAGCACGGTACCAACACACTGCTTATGTACTCAGTTCTTGCAATAACAAACACCTTTGACGTGAAACGTTAATTTCTCTGGTTTACAAACGCGCTGAGGATGGGGGAAGGGGCGCTGATTGCAGGAACCCTTGACAGACGATGCAAAAGCATCAAAGGGGAAAAAAAGGCACAGTACCGTGACTGGAACAATACACAAATAACCCGCTCATAGGAGAGGGAAGCTTACGACAACGTTTCGGTCCTACTCGGTCCAAGTGGGAACGAAACGTCATCGTAAGCTTCGCTCTCCTATGTGCGGGCTGTGTACAAAAGCATCACAGGAGCTTTGAGCACCAGTTTGAGATAAGAAACTTCAGGGCCTCGATACGGTGCATGCTGTCAGAGACCCTATAATCTCACAACAAGATCATCCAAACTTCGAAAAAATCGAAAATAAAATTTAAATAAATAATACAAGAAAATCAGGCCTTTGTAAATACTGAAAATAACCGGTATTTCTGACAGATAAAAGCAGAAAATGGAAGAATACTTATAACGCCCCGAATTTGTTAGGTTTGAAGACTGTAGACTGCACGAGTCGTGTAACCGGCAATTCCCCTGTACACTTAAAATACCTTAATACCTAATATAATTTGCAGTATACCGATTTAAATACCTAATATAATTTGCAGTATACCGATTTAAATACCTAATATAATTTGCAGTATACCGATTTAAATACCCAACCATGATTATTTTTCAGCATTATTATTCAGCTTCATTATTAATCAACGCAATTGGTAATCAACGTCATTACCAATCATTTTAATGAACGTAATTATTAACACGATTAATCAATATTAATCAACGTCATTATTAACATTAAACATTATTAATCAACGTTATAATTAATAGAACAAATTAGTCTGACCACCACGAAGTTATTTCATTAATGATATTTTAAAACTAACTCACTTTAGGTAAGTTATATTTAAGTACCTTCAACTTAGAAAGGTCAAGTTAGGTTTGCTAAGTCTGAGAGAAATAAACCTGTCCCTTAGTAGTATGGTTATTCTAGGTTAAGTTAGAGGCTCTCAAACAAACTTAACCAGCCAGGATAAGTTAGACTGCTAAGTTAGTGTCAAGTTCTGACAGCTATCCTAGGCCAGTTAGGTTGCACAACTAAGATATATTATGTTGCTCAATTAAGGACGTTAGTCTAAGGGTCTTAGACTGTCAAGTCAGAAAAAGCTGCTAAGTTTAAGATTCTGAAGCCTGTCCGTAAACAGTAAAGTTAGGTTAACTTAGATTTCTAAGTTATGAATGATCAATCAAGTAATGAGTGACCAGTCAAGTTAAGGGGGTGACCAGACAGTTAGGGAGTGACCAGTCAAGTTAGGGAGTGACCAGTCAAGTTATGGGAGACCAGACAAGTTAGGGAGTGACCAGACAAGTTAGGGAGTGACCAGACAAGTTAGGGAGTGGCCAGTCAAGTTAGGGAGTGACCAGACAAGTTAAGGAGTGACCAGACAAGTTAGGGAGTGACCAGTCAAGTTATGGGAGACCAGACAAGTTAGGGAGTGACCAGACACGTTAGGGAGTGACCAGACAAGTTAGGGAGTGACCAGACAAGTTAGGGAGTGACCAGTCAAGTTAGGGAGTGACAAGACAAGTTAGGGAGTGACCAGTCCAAGTTAGGGAGTGACCAGACAAGTTAGGGAGTGACCAGACAAGTTAGGGAGTGACCAGACAAGTTAGGGAGTGACCAGTAAAGTTAGGGAGTGACCAGACAAGGTAGGGAGTGACCAGACAAGTTAGGGAGTGACAAGTCAAGTTATGGGAGACCAGTCAAGTTAGGGAGTGACCAGACAAGTTAGGGAGTGACCAGACAAGTTAGGGAGTGACCAGACAAGTTAGGGAGTGACCAGTCAAGTTAGGGAGTGACCAGTCATCACTAACCAGACAGGTCACCATTGACCAGACAGGTCATCACCGACCAGACAGGTCATCACTGACCAGACAAGTCACCACTGACCAGACAAGTCACCACTGACCAGACAAGTCACCACTGACCAGACAGGTCACCACTGACCAGACACGTCACCACTGACCAGACACGTCACCACTGACCAGACAAGTCATCACTGACCAGACAGGTCACCAATGACCAGACAGGTCACCATTGACCAGACAGGTCACCACTGACCAGACAAGTCACCACTGACCAGACAAGACACCACTGACCAGACATGTCACCACTGACCAGACAAGACACCACTGACCAGACATGTCACCACTAACCAGACATGTCACCAATGACCAGACAAGACACCACTGACCAGACATGTCACCACTAACCAGACATGTCACCACTGACCAGACAAGTCACCACTGACCATTCAAGTCACCACTGACCAGACAGGTCACCACTGACCAGACAGGTCATCACTGACCAGACAGGTCATCACTGACCAGACAGGTCATCACTGACCAGACAGGTCACCACTGACCAGACAGGTCATCACTGACCAGACAGGTCATCACTGACCAGACAGGTCATCACTGACCAGACAGGTCATCACTGACCAGACAGGTCATGTTAGCTTAATTAACTGGATTAGTTTGAACCCCTGAAACCTCTCTCTCGTGAATACAAAATCTCTTTTTATAAGCCTCGTGGAAATTCAGAAATTGAGGCTGAAGGATGTTATGAAATGCAGAACCTCAGAGAATATTAATATAAGAGAAACTTAAAAATGTTAATACGGTTAGAAAAGAGAGAGAGAGAGAGAGAGAGATAGAGAGAGAGAGAGAGAGAGAGAGAGAGAGAGAGAGAGAGAGAGAGAGAGAGAGAGAGAGAGAGAGAGTAAAAGAGAGATAACTGAGATTAGTAAACAGAATATTGAAAAGTTGCTTAGTTCTGAATCGGAATGAGAAGAAGAGAGGGAGGGAGGAAGAGTAGGAGTCGAAGAATAAAGTCGAATGACAAAAATCAATAACCAAAAGGATCTAAGGACAGCGAAAGAGAGAAAGAAACAATTAGTGCAGAGATGAATCTGATAAAGAACAATTGAAGGAAGCACTTTCAGGTCAAACGGAAAGAAAGAAGGATAGAAGGAAGAGAAAAAATTAAAATATACAGCTTAGTGCATCACAAGAGCATATCTGCGTGTGATATATAATATATATATATATATATATGTCGTGTCGAATATGTAAAACTGGTCAATTAGCAAGAACTCATTTAAAATTAAGTCCTTTATAAAATTTTCTCTTATACGTTTAAAGATATATTTTTTTCATTAATGTTGATGTAAAAATTTATAATTTTGCACCAAAAGAATTTTAGAAAACTTACCTAACCTTATTATAACAAGAACAATTTATTTTAGCCTAACCCAACTAAATATATTTTAAATTTGTTTACAATAATTTAATACTAAACAAACGCAGTGAAATATATTTTTTTCGTTAGGTTCATTATGATTTTGGCGAAATTATTGCATACACAAATTTTCGCTTGTCTTACATAGCAAGATGAGCGTTGCTATTTAATCCAATATAGCAAGTTCTGCCTAATCGGCACGACATATATATATATATATATATATATATATATATATATATATATATATACACACACAAGACGTGTGGCAAGACGTGTGGCGGGCTAGCTGCGGGATTTTCAATTATAAGTCCGGATCAACGAGGCTGACCAGGTTAAGACTCAACAGGACTTATTGTGAATACTCTGGGAAGATTCCAGTGAAGCGAGAAGACATTTCAAAGCACCGTTTCAAGGTAAATTGTGGAAATGTTGTGCAGTTTGTGAATGTTGGTGAGTGGTGGTGGTAGTGAGGGAGACGGCCAGTGGAGGTGTGGGGGAGTACAAGGCCTACACTGTTTATGAGTACCGGCCAAGATTATCGTACATACAAACCTCGAAAAGCTCTTATAAAAACATCTATATCCAGCACCATGCACCATGCTTCCAGTTAACGTGGAAATGATTGTGTCGATGCATGGACTTTTTAAAGGCTTATGTTATGGAAAAACAATGTGAAATTAATGTTAACGAGGGAGTGACCAGTCAGTGCATCCACCCCCACGTCACGGGGGTGGGTGGAAGAGGTGGGATGTGTAACTAGATGGTGAGTAAACACATTGGTTCAGCAGTGTCCATACCCACATTGTTCATAGCGTACATGGGAAACAAATAAAGTAATGTGTATTGTAAGACAGTGTGAACAATATATAGTGTGCAAGTCCATGTGTATTGTACTCCCCGGGATAACCCCACTCAACCTGCGCCTCCCCCACCTAATTCCCAAGGGAAGTTTTCCCCTTCCCCTCCCGGCCCCTCAAACTCCACCAGGCCACCACGGTCAAGTTCACTACCTTCCACGCACCATACCCACCCAGCATGTCATATTCCACTCCTATTGTCTAGTCTAGCAGATGGATGCCAACCAGGAGGAAGCAAGCAGCCAGGGAAATGGCACGGCTGGCAATACTAGGAGAGGCAAGTGTCGGTCATGCTTACAGCTTCGTTGTCTCAACTCTAATGGTTTCCTCCGCAAACACGGTAGTTGCCCTGGTTCAGGATGTCCTCCTGTGGAAAGTGATGATCCAGAGCCACCTCAGGCACCTGAACCCACTCCAACAGATTTTATCTCATCAGACAATCTCTTGGAAGCAATCAAAGCAACAGGTACGAGGACACTCACACATATTCCCAAAGCAGCCCGTCCACACGCAGCTGGAAAACTTACAGACCTCCTGAAAAAAGTAAACGATGGTTCCACTATCTTAAATGCTCCACCAACCATCAAGGCATGGCACAACTTGCTACTTTTTGGCAATGTCTGCTTAGCTGTGCCGGAAAGAAGGGGAAAGAGGCTAGCCTCAATGATAATTAAATCCTTAAGAGATTTTCCTAGAGTTGATAACCTCATTCACCTTCCCCGTCAACACAAAAAAGGGAGAGGCAGAACCCCCACTCACTCTACTGACAGTGAAAAAGTCAGAGTCCAGGTGAGCAAGAAAATTGAAGAGGGCAACACAGTGGGGGCAATCAGAATTATTACCAGTGAAGATACAGTTGCTCCCAGGGATGCTGACACGGCTGAAGCACTTAGAGGAAAGCACCCTGCCAGGGAAACCAGTGGCACCAACAGTTCCAACACCTCTGTCCCCACTATGGAACCATTGATTGTGGAAGACTCAGACATTTACAAAGCAATAATGTCGTTCCCATCTGGCTCTGCTGGGGGTTACACTGGAATAAGGCCACAGCATTTAAAGGAAATGGTTAATCCAGTTATTGGGGAAATTGCAGAGACACTGCTTTCAGAGATCACAAGGTTCGTCAACAATTCCTTGGCTGGTCTGATTCCTGATGAAATTAGACCTTTCTTTTTTGGTGCAACACTTTGTGCACTTAAAAAGAAGGATGGAGGAATTCGGCCAATTGCAGTAGGCAACACCTTACGCCGCCTCGTATCCAAAGCTGCTGTCCGAAGTATTCGTGCACAGGCAGCCATGATGCTTCAACCAAACCAGCTTGGCTTTGGGGTCTCTCAAGGAAGTGAAGCAGCGGTTCATGCAACAAGGGCATATATCAACAACCTGCCTGAGGACAATGCAGTGGTAAAATTAGATTTCAAGAATGCGTTCAATCTCCTGAAAAGAGACGTGGTATTAGCAGCAGTACAAGAACATTTCCCTGGTCTCTTCCCTTTTGTTTCAGCTGGGTATAGCAAGGAATCAATGCTTCTCTTTGGAGAGCATGAAATCACATCATCGGAGGGTGTCCAACAAGGAGATCCTCTTGCACCATTTCTCTTCTGTATTGCAGTTAGGGAAATCACAGTCAGACTGACCAGCGAGCTAAACATCTGGTTCCTAGATGATGGCACACTAGCAGGTACAAAGGAGTCCCTCCTACATGACCTTACACAGGTAATGACACGGGGACAGGAAATGGGTCTCATCCTGAATCCATCCAAATGTGAAATCATCTCAGTCAGTCAACAAGTGATAAATGCAGTGAGATCAAAACTACCAGGAGCAGCAGTCATTGCCCCCACAAATAGTGTCTTGCTAGGAGCACCTCTGGGAAGCAATGCCATTGACACAATTCTCAGGAAGAAATTGGAAGAGTTAAGGAGAATGGAACAACGAATAGGCAATCTGGACACCCACGATGCCTTGTACCTTCTCACAAAGTGCTTGAGTCTGCCCAGGTTGACATATTTCCTAAGATGTGCACCTTCATATGATAACCCTATACTGCACGAATATGACAGTATTCTGAGGCAGATTTTTACGAAAGTACTTAACCTTACTCTAGAAGACGGGCAGTGGAACCAAGCTACACTTCCAGTCAGACTAGGAGGCATTGGTGTCCGCAAGTCATCACAGATTGCGTTACCTGCTTTTCTGTCCTCGTGTATTGCATCCAGAGAGCTTGTAGCAGCGATTCTCCCTGAACATCTTAGGGACAAGATTGGAGCCCAGGACCAAAAATTCCTTGACGGAGCAATGATCTGGGATAATCTAACGGGCTCAGAAACCAGACCTGCTCCCCCCAACAACTACAAACAATCGCACTGGGATGGTCCAATAGTGGAAAATATAGCCTCAACGATGCTTCAGAGTGTGTCAGGGAAGGATAGAGCCCGCCTGCTGGCAGTGAGAGCCCCTCATGCTGGGGACTTTCTGTTGGCTGTTCCCAACTCCAGCCTTGGCACACGCCTCGACCCACAGACCATCCGCATCGGTGTTGCCCTTCGACTTGCCGCCCCTATTCTCGCCGAACACAGGTGTATTTGTGGCAGTGAAGCAGCAGACCGATTCGGGTACCATGGTCTTGTGTGCCGTAAATCCGAGGGAAAGATTGCAAGACATGAGGAGGTTAATAACATTATCAAGAGGAGCCTCACAACAGCTGGATGCCCAGCAGTAAGGGAGCCACCCCAACTATGCAGATCTGATGGCAGCCAGAAGCGTCCAGATGGTATCACCCTTCAAGCCTGGACAGATGGGAAGCAGGTGGTGTGGGACTATACATGTGCATCTACCTTGGCTGATACCTATCTCCAATACACCAGGGAGGAAGGAGGGGCAGCTGCCAGCTTTAGGGAGTCCCAAAAGTCTAGAAAATATGGAGAACTTGCCCATCATTATATGTTTGTTCCCATAGGCTCAGAGACCCTTGGCTCATGGGGAAAGAGTGCATCTAATTTCCTTAAGGAGCTGGGAAAAAGACTCATCAGGGTAACTAGGGATCCCAGGGCAGCTAGTTTTCTGTTCCAGCGGCTCAGTGTGGCTGTTCAAAGGGGTAATGCATGCTGCATTTTGGGCACGCGCCCCAGCTCTGAGGAGCTGGATGAGATTTTCGCCTTATAATCGGTGATACACACGTAACAACATGTACCGTATATGCCACCTTTATATCAACAATGTATCTCTTAAATCTTCTGTGCCATATTATGTAATAAAATATTCCTATTGGTAAAAAAATATATATATATATATATATATATATATATAT
>NC_091378.1:7062599-7132599 GCF_038502225.1 Cherax quadricarinatus
TCTCGGCTAAGAAACATTTGGAAATATGACCGATTTCAGGAGGAAGCGAGCGATTGAAAAAACACTAAACTCACGAACGCTAGATCCTGCACGAATACCAATTATAATTCCGTCAATTCACTGTGGTCATGGTTGCTGCCGGCGTGCGCAAACGCACCGAATATGAAGCACACACCACACAACGAAAACATTGATGCATAAGTGTTCACTGCTGCGATAACTGTGTCAGTTATCACAGTTGTCTTCAGCACCTCTGACAAGTGTCTCTCTCCCTCTCTATGGCAGCTATTAACTGACTCGTTACACTGTTGAATAGTTAATGAGGTTTAAATCCCATCTCTTATACGAAGGTAATTAAGGCTGCATGTCGCCTGTTTACCACCACTCAAGAATACTGTAATCCCTAAAACAGGGATTATACTCTCAGTATATATACTCTGATAAATACACACTGGTGTGTATAGCTTGCCTAACGACAGACTACGACTCCCTGGCATTCCAGAGTTTACAAATATTTATTGTTCTAATTTCTTTGATGGCTTTCTTATTATGAAAAAATATCGCAAAAAAGTGGATATAAGTGAAATTTGTACGTATGAGAGAGTAACAGAGCAATAGAGAAGTAATGTTTATCTGATAATCTAATGTGAATCAGGTAATCGGAAGAGTAGGTGAGAGTTAGGGAGCTCTCAACTCCTAGTGAACGAGCTAATTACTCGCTAATTACTGTTTTGTGTGTGCGAGTGCGTGGTGTGTACTCACCTAGTTGAGGTTGCAGGGGTCGAGTCCAAGCTCCTGGCCCCGCCTCTTCACTGGTCACCACTAGGTCACTCTCCCTGAACCATGAGCTTTATCGTACCTCTGCTTAAAGCTATGTATGGATCCTGCCTCCACTACATCGCTCCCCAAACTATTCCATTTCCTGACTACTCTGTGGCTGAAGAAATACTTCCTAACATCCCTGTGAATCATCTGTGTCTCCAGCTTCCAACTGTGTCCCCGTGTTGTTGTGTCCAGTCTCTGGAACATCCTTTGTCCACCTTGTCAATTCCTCTCAGTATTTTGTAAGTCGTTATCATGTCCCCCCTATCTCTCCTGTCCTTCAGTGTCGTCAGGTTGATTTCCCTTAGCCTCTCCTCGTAGGACATACCTCTTAGCTCTGGGACTAGTCTTGTTGCAAACCTTTGCACTTTCTCTAGTTTCTTTACATGCTTGGCTAGGTGTGGGTTCCAAACTGGTGCCGCATACTCCAATATGGGCCTAACGTACACGGTGTACAGGGTCCTGAACGACTCCTTATTAAGATGTCGGAATGCTGTTCTGAGGTTTGCTAGGCGCCCATATGCTGCAGCAGTTATTTGGTTGATGTGCGCTTCGGGAGATGTGTTATACTCACCCCAAGATCTTTTTCCTTGAGTGAGGTTTGTAGTCTCCGGCCCCCTAGACTGTACTCCGTCTGCGGTCTTCTTTGCCCTTCCCCAATCTTCATGACTTTGCACTTGGTGGGATTGAACTCCAGGAGCCAATTGCTGGACCAGGTCTGCAGCCTGTCCAGATCCCTTTGTAGTTCTGCCTGGTCTTCGATCGAATGAATTCTTCTCATCAACTTTACGTCATCTGCAAGCAGGGACACCTCAGAGTTTATTCCTTCTGTCATGTCGTTCACAAATACCAGAAACAGCACTGGTCCTAGGACTGACCCCTGTGGGACCCCGCTGGTCACAGGTGCCCACTCTGACACCTCGCCACGTACCATTACTCGCTGCTGTTTTCCTGACAAATATTCCCTGATCGATTGTAGTGCCTTCCCTGTTATCCCTGCCTGGTCCTCCAATTTTTGCACAAATCTCTTGTGTGGTTCTGTGTCAAACACCTTCTTGCAGTCCAAGAAAATG
Source organism: Cherax quadricarinatus (assembly GCF_038502225.1). NCBI lineage: Eukaryota > Metazoa > Arthropoda > Malacostraca > Decapoda > Parastacidae > Cherax > Cherax quadricarinatus. Next base: position 7,064,495 of record NC_091378.1, read on the forward strand.
CAATCCACCCACCCCTCTCTCTCTTGTCTTACTGCTGTCACCTTGTCATAGAACTCCAGTAGGTTTGTGACACAGGATTTCCCGTCCCTGAAACCATGTTGGCTGCTGTTGATGACAATCTTCTCCACGACTTTGCATACTATACATGTCAGTGACACTGGTCTGTAGTTTAGTGCTTCATGTCTGTCTCCTTTTTTAAAGATTGGGACTACATTTGCTGTCTTCCATGCCTCAGGCAATCTCCCTGTTTCGATAGATGTATTGAATATTGTTGTTAGGGGTACACATAGCGCCTCTGCTCCCTCTCTCAGGACCCATGGAGAGATGTTATCTGGCCCCATTGCCTTTGAGGTATCTAGCTCACTCAGAAGCCTCTTCACTTCTTCCTCGGTTGTGTGTACCGTGTCCAGCACCTGATGTGCCACACCTCTCCGTCCCTCTGGAGCCCCTTCTGTCTCCTCTGTGAACACTTCTTTGAATCTCTTTTTGAGTTCCTCACATACTTAACGGTCATTTCTTGTCTCTCCTCCTTCCTTCCTTAGCCTGATTACCTGGTCCGTGACTGTTGTTTTCCTCCTGATGTGGCTGTATAACAGCTTCGGGTCAGATTTGGCTTTCGCTGCTATGTCGTTTTCATATTGTCGTTGGGCCTCCCTTCTTATCTGTGCATATTCGTTTCTGGCTCTACGACTGCTCTCCTTATTCTCCTGGGTCCTTTGCCTTCTATATTTCTTCCATTCCCTAGCACACTTAGTTTTTGCCTCTTTGCACCTTTGGGTGAACCATGGGCTCATCCTGGCTTTTTCATTATTCCTGTTTCCCTTGGGTACAAACCTCTCCTCAGCCTCCTTGCACAGTGTTGCTACATATTCCATCATCTCATTAACTGGCTTCCCTGCCAGTTCTCTGTCCCACTGAACCTCGTTCAGGAAGTTCCTCATTCCCGTGTAGTCTCCTTTCCTGTAGTTTGGTTTCATTTGTCCTGGCCTTCCTGCTCCCCCCTCCACTTGTAGCTCTACTGTGTATTCGAAGCTCAAAACCACATGATCGCATGCCCCCAAGGGGTCTTTCATATGTGATGTCCTCAATATCTGCACTGCTCAAGGTGAATACTAAGTCCAGTCTTGCTGGTTCATCCTCTCCTCTCTCTCTTGTAGTGTCCCTTACGTGTTGGCACATGAAGTTTTCCAGTACCACCTCCATCATCTTAGCCCTCCATGTATCTTGGCCCCCATGTGGCTCCAAGTTCTCCCAGTCGATCTCCTTGTGGTTAAAGTCGCCCATGATCAGGAGCTTTGCCCTGCATGCATGAGCTCTTCTGGCCACTGCAGCCACTGTGTCAACCATCGTTCTATTGCTCTCGTCATACTCATGCCCTGGTCTCCTGCAGTTCTGTGGTGGGTTATACATCACTGCAATTACCACCTTGGGACCTCCAGAGTGAAGCATTCCCGCTATGTAATCACTTTCTTCTCCGCTGTCTCCTCTCTCCAGCTCATCAAAATTCCATCGGTGTTTGATCAGCAGTGCCACTCCTCCACCCCCCCCCCCCCTGTTCCTTCTGTCTTTCCTCAGGATCTGGTATCCCATTGGAAAGATGGCATGTTATCATACCTGTAAGCTTGGTTTCTGTGAGCGCTATGATGTCCGGTGATGTCTCTGACTCTTTCGTGTCACTCCTCCCACTTGTTTGTTATTCCATCAGCGTTTGTGTACCATACCTTCAGTTTCCTTTCCAATACTGTGGTTTGGGGGGCCTGTGGGGGTGGGACACCTGGTAGCATACTGTGGGATTCTATGGTTGGGGTTGGGTGGAAACTGTGGGTATGGATTGTAGTGTGTGTTGGGATTGTGTGATAGGTTGTGAGGTTCTGAGGATAGTTGTGTGTGTGCTTGCCCTTGCTTCTCTGTTCTGCTCTGACTGACCTCTGCTGGTTCCATCCTTGTTTCCTTTCCTAGCTCCTTTCGCTTTTTTGTTCTCTCCCTCAGCTGCTGTCTCTCTGTGTTCTGTCTCTGTCTAGGAACACCTTCTTGTACTCTTCCGAGTTTTTCAGCTGTGGTTTCTCTTGGAGGATCCTGTTCCTCACTGTTTCTGTCCTGAGAATCCGCTTGATCGGTCGGTTTCTCCCTTCAGGTACCCCCCTATTCTCTGAAAATTTACAATCTCGTCCATGTCTTCTCCCCCTATTTCCGTGATGATTTTCCCAATCTCCTTTCTTTCTTCCTGCCGTCTTTCGGTGTCCTTTCCTCTCTCTCCCGAAGCCCATGGATAAACACTGATTTTGCCCTTTCCTCCTCCCATTGCCTCTCCCTCTGTGACTCTGGTTCCTGTCTGTATATGGTCATTTTCTCCCTTGATTTCTCCAGTGGCTCTTGGTAGCATGGTTGTGCCTCAGCATTTGACTTATGTCCCTCTCTATCTGCACCCAGCTGCTCTTCCCTTTTACTCCCTGACCCTTCTTTGCAGGCTGATATGACCTTAGCATAATTCATATCTCCTTCCTTCCTGTTCATCCTCTCAGCTTCATATGCTGTGTCTTCTCTGGTCACTGCCCCTGAGACTTGCTTCAGCCTGTTTACCTCAAATTCCAGGACCCTTACCCTGTCTACTACAGTTTCAACTTGTGCCTCCCAATTCTTCGTCTCCTTCTCCAACCTCTTTTCCCATTTCGCAGAGAGCTCTTTCTCCATTTTTCAGAAAGCTCTCCTAATTTTCTCTCCCATTCCTGCTCCATCCTTTTCCACTATTCCTCCATCCATTCCTCCCTACCAGTACCATTGTCATCTGATCCGTGATTCCTACGAGTCCCAACCATTTTTTTTCCTTTTTTTTTAGTGAGAGAGAAAGAGAGAGAGAGAGAAGGGAAAGATAGGAGGGGGAAGAATGAGGGAAAAAGAGAGAGAGAGGAAGAGAGAAAAAAGAGAGGAAGCAAGAGAGGAAGAGAGAGAGGAGAGAGAGAAAGAGAAAGAGAGAGAGAGAGAGAGAGAGAGAGAGAGAGAGAGAGAGAGAGAGAGAGAGAGAGATGAAGAGAGACAAAGAGACAGGGAGAGAAGGGAGGGTTAGAGGGTCAATTCACATGGTGTGAAATCCTGTATATGTGTGTGTGTGTGTGTGTGCTACAGCTATTTAAGTGCCTAACAGCAGATCCTGTACTCACCTAGTGCATGTGTTTATGTAAGCAGTCCTTATTTCCCTCGTATGTACTACATATGTTTTGCATATGTACCCAATCTCTTGGTTCCCACTGTATTGTCTTGTGTGCCTAAAATTACATTCAATTCTGTATACTAGGCTTCGCTAGGCTACCTGTCATACTAGGCTACCTATCATTAACTGCTTAACTCTCCTACACCTCAATAAATTCTATTAAATGCCAGTAAATGCTGCTTATTCTAATACTGATAGCTCAAGGAGAGTGACCCCCAATTTCCAGCTAGAGACTGGTGCTGTTGACCCCATGCAACTCAAACTAGGTGAATATTACATGCGGCTGGCAGTGGAGTACGTTGCCGTCCGGCCTGGGTCCCAGTAGCTGAAGATGCTTGATGCTTCTCGGTAATTTTTCCAGTAACTTCCTATAGGCACTGTAGTCTCTAGCTCATCTAATTTTTTCACTCACTCACTGTATTTACTGACACATCTATACATATCTCTTATCTCCCTGGTCTTGAGTTGCACTTATTCTTCAAATACCCCACTGTATTATGTATGTCAACAGTATTTAGGTCTGACACAACCGTTCACCTTCCTTCCCCCGGCCCCACTTAGCACTTGCACTATTTTCTATGTTTTCTTTTCTGTGATCACTTATATTTCCTTTTATCGGGGCTTAAGTGATTATATGCACTCTTATGCGTGCACACACCTATATCCCACACTCTATTCCTTATGGTACAGTCAGAAATTACAGCCAAAACATGAGCTCAAACCGCGTGACTCCTCCACGAGTGTGTGTGTGTGTGTGTGTGTGTGTGTGTGTGTGTGTGTGTGTGTGTGTGTGTGTGTGTGTGTGTGTGTGTATGCATACTCACCTAATTTTGGTTGCAGGGGTCGATTCATAGCTCCTGGAGCCGCCTCTTCACTGATCGCTAATGGTCACTCCTTGCTCTGTGAGCTTTATCATACCTTTTAAAGTTATATATGGATCCTCCTTCCCCCACCTCACTTTCCAGACTATTCCACTGCCTGACAACTCTATGACTACAGAAATACATCCTAACATCTCTGACTCATCTGAGTCTTCAGCTTCCAATTGTGACTCCTTATCGCTGTGTCCCATCTCTGGAACATCTTATCTCTGTCCAACTTGTCGATTCCTTTCAGTATTTTATATGTTGTTATCATGTCTTCCCCTGTCCTTCCTGTCCCTCAGTGTCGTAAGGTCAATTTCCCTTAACCTCTCCTCGTAGAACATGCCCCTTAGCTCTGGGACTAGTCTCGTTGCAAACCTTTTCTCTAATTTCCTGACGTGCTTGCCCAGGTGTGGGTTCCAAGTGGGTGCTGCATACTCTAATATAGGCCTGATGTACACGGTGTACAGAGTCCTGAACGACTCCTTACTGAGATGTCGGAAAGCTATTCTTAGGTTTGCTCGTCGCCCGTATGCTGCAGCAGTTATTTGCTTGATGTGCGCCTCAGGAGATGTGTTTGGTGTTATACTCACCCCAAGATCCTTTTCCTTGAGTGAGGTTTGTGTGTCTTTGGCTCCCTAGAATGTTTTCTCTGTGTGGTCTTCTTTGACCTTCCCCGATCTTCATGACTTTGCACTTGGCGGGGTTGAACTCCAGGAGCTAGTTGCTAATCTGGTCTGTAGCGTGTGTGCGGAGAGAGAGAGAGAGAGAGAGAGAGAGAGAGAGAGAGAGAGAGAGAGAGAGAGAGAGAGAGAGAGAGGGAGGGAGGGAGGGAGGGAGGGAGGAAGTGTTTAGAGACATCGACCAGTCGTGAGACAGCTTCAGTGAGCACTGCTAGCAGCGATTTAATATTCTCTTACCACTGTGGAAGGAGTCGATCATCCTTCTTACCACTGCAGAAGATGATCATCCCTCTTACCACTGTGAAAGCAGCCGGTTATTTCATCTAGTCGTCGTCTTGCGGGTTTATAAGGCACCTGACAGCCTGCACCGCATCGAGCCCATTTCCTCTCTTCGTAACGTACGGTTACTCCATACATGAACTGGATATTCCTCTTAATTCTTCCTGATGACTTACTGCATCCTGCACGGCAAAGACGCTACAGATTACAGATAAATTATTGGTGGGGAACGTAAAGTACTGTTTAACTTTATAACCCTTTTATTTAGGCAGGAAAAAACGTGAATGTGTTTAGGGGTAACCGAATTCTTGAGAGAAAGATTTGCCAACAAGTATGGCTGTAAACAAAGTCTTATCAAGTGACTTGACGAAGCTCCCTTTAGAGGAAAACGTAGTCTATAAGATGTAATTTACAAATAATACGCATTAGGGAAAATTGTGATACAGTTTAGCTCCATTCTGGACCATAAATAAAGGTAAGATATGCACAGAGCATATCTTACCTTTACGTCTCTGCACTGTTGTTGGTTGGTTTTGTTCCATCCTTTTCCATTTCTCTCTCTCTCTCTCTCTCGAAAGGGAGAGAGAGAGAAAGTTTGTTTTCAGTCTAGGAAGGCATTTGCATATCTGTCAGAGACTAAGAGCTGCTGTCTGTCTTGGAGTTCTCTCTCTTGATAGCCATGTTGGCGTAATAATTTTGCTAATAGCTTCAACCGCTATCTACCTGGCCGCTTCGACCAGGTATTTACCTGGCTGTTAAAAATTATCAACTGTCTGGTGTGTGGGCCATCTTTTGTATCAATAATTCCTCTAATTTCAAGACAACATACGCAACTTGCTGTTATTGAGACAACGTTTGTTGCCTCAGTAGTCCGGGTAAAAGATTTTTCGGCACTATGTTCATATCTATTCGTCTGAGTTTTACGTCTGTGGTCACTCTAGTTGTCCCTGATCTCATTATCCCTCCTGACTCTCTTTTACTTTCCGAGAAGAGTGAAGGGTATGAGAGCCATACCTCTCTCTTCCGGTTTCATTCCTCCTGTCTGGAATGATTCGTCTATCGGTATAAGATCTTTTGTCATCTTACGTCTCTTACGTTTTCCGACGTCTCGTATTCATAAACGTGATTCCACTTTGTGGAAAAATAAACACAAATGCAGTATCATATTATTAACTACGTTTCGCCCACAGAGTAAGCTTTATCAAGTCACAAACAGATCTGTTTGTGACATTGTCAATAAAGGCTCACGTGATATAGAATTTTCACTACCTCGTCCCACATCTTTTTCAGGTCTACTTGTACCCAAGGGCATGCCTGAGTCCTGGGCATGTCTTCAGGGTGGTGCTCCTGGGAATGGACTAAGAATGGCTAAGAATGACTAAGAAGAAAACAATGCAGATAGTGAAATGAACACAAAACCTTAATTGAAAATGTTTAATCAGCATGCTCTTAATAGTCAGGTAATTAAATTCATGGAAATTTCATTAAGAGGAGTGAGAGAGAGAGAGAGAGAGAGAGAGAGAGAGAGAGAGAGCGTGAAGCAAGCTTCTATACCACAAGACGGGCAGAAAGCAGCAACTTCACTCTGGCTGTACCCTTCTCCAGAACATCACTCCATCTGAGATCATATATCCCCAGGATGACTCGAGTATGGAACACATTCGTACAGCATAATGATGTCAACGAGATAAAGTCAGTTGATCAAATGAAAATGCTGGCCCACAGATGGCTCCAACTTCATCCTGTTCCCTACTTGTATGTTTCATAACAATAAAAATGCTTTCAAATGAGCTGATGTAGGTAACAGCTCTTAGCTTGTCAATAAAGTTAGGAATCCTTAACCTGTAAATAGCTTGTCAATAAAGCTAGGGATCCTTAACCTTGTCAAACCCTATGTATAAAAAAATGGAGGAACACTGCAGAAGGCCTACTGGCCCATACAAGCCAGGTCCTTATCAAAAGGGAGAGAATATTTCTTATTCTGCAAAATCTGGTACATCTACAGCTTGCTGCTGCCCTTTTCTGTCTGACGTTTACACAGTAGGAAAAGTTAACTATGAAGATTAACATACATGTGCAACAGTTGGGTATCTTTACCGAGGAAACATTTCGCCTACGCAGTAGGATTCTTTAGTCACATACAAAGGAAGCAGTTAAAATGAAATAAAGATGTAATCAGTCCACGGTCTGGAACGACCATGAAGCTGAACTCTTCTCCAGGGACTGACCACCTGAAATACTTTTCTCTAAGGTTGATGGACTGATTACATCATTTTTATTTCATTTTAACTGCTCCCTTTGTATGTGACTGAAGAATCCTACAGTGTAGGCGAAACGGTTCGGCTATAAAGACATCCAACTGTTACACATGTGTCTTGATCTTCAACTTGTCGGTATTTTATACTATTTTCAATTTATGTTTCCGAGAGAGAGAGAGAGAGAGAGAGAGAGAGAGAGAGAGAGAGAGAGAGAGAGAGAGAGAGAGAGAGAGAGAGAGAGAGAGAGAGAGAGACAGAGCGAGATAGAGAGACCATCCCGCTTTGCAGTCATTTATATTAAATCATGTAAATAAAGGATTCCCAGCACTAATTACCTCAAGGTTCTATTTTCTTAAGGAGAACTCACACAAATTTTTTCCTGCAAACAGGTTCAAATTCCCTTGCAATGAGTATAGAGGAAAATATGTCTGCAATACTCAGACTATTTCATGCACGATGCAACAGATAGCAAGAGTACTACGATCTATATCAAGACTGTTTACCAAGAAACACTGAACTTAAGAACACATAACAGGAGGAACACTGCAACATGCCTACTGGCCCATACTAGGCAGGTCCTTCTCAGACTCACTAGCGAAAATATTGACCCAACAAGGTGTAGCAAACAGTGTCTATATAATTTAAGACACGTGTGCAACACTTGGGTATCTTTATCGGGAAAGCGTTTCACCACGCAGTGGCTTTATCAGTCCTATACAGAGAAGAATGGTGAAGATCAGAGGAGTTTGAGGTAATCAGTCCCTCAGCCTTGAGTCGATATCATCACTCCATCAATCTTGAAAGAAGACAGCATATGTTGGAGAGCCAGTTGATGGTTCTAGCCCCCTTGAGTCGATATCATCACTCCATCAATCTTGAAAGAAGACAGCATATGTTGGAGAGCCAGTTGATGGTTCTAGCCCAAGTTATATTTCCTATAATAAACGTGTTTCCTCTCATCAGTCATCTTGAATGAGGAACCAAGACGAATGATTTCTGGAAAATTGTGTCAACTACTTGTATGGGGACTTTCTTCCTCTCCGATTTTGTATATACTGTATAACTAAAGAATTCTAGTAAATTTGATAGACATAACTTTTGTAGGGAAATCCATTTGAATTATCTGTTGATAAAGTTATCTTCTGGAAAGTTTACTTTAACCTAAATAAGAGTCTCCATTTAGATCTAACTTAAAAACCATTAGCATTGACTCGCGTTCATATATATATATATTATATATATATATATATATATAATATATATATATATATATATATATATATATATATATATATATATATATATATATATATATATATATATATATATATATATATATATATATATATATATATATATATATATATATATATATATTTTATATATATATATATATATATATATATATATATATATATATATATATATATATATATATATATATATATATATATATATATATATATACTCACTTTGCAGCAGCACTAATCATAAACTTGAGATTCTATTCTCTTGCGGAGGCTTTCCAAAGATTTATTCCGAGCAAACATGATGGAATTCCCTTGGATAAGGTAAATACAGTAGTTTTCTGAAATATTTAAACTGTCATCACGATTTTTACTTCCTCTCTGGAGGTCAATATTTGCTTGAATCGACATGCATTCAGCACAAAAATTAGATTATATATATATATATATATATATATATATATATATATATATATATATACACACACACTTTAATTCCTAGTTTAGGAATGACAGTAAGCTGTGTGTGTATACATTAAAAGACTTGCACCTCTCGGTATATACACTCTCCGTCGAGTCATAATACTTCCAAGTGACCTCACTGTTTCCAACATATCCATCAACTTGGGCATGAATTATGCTCTTGAAATTAAATTACCCTGCGGCCAAGTTGATGTTTGCAACACATTCAGGAAAGTTACAGCAAATATTTCCTTGCTGAATATAATTATCAGATCTAAAGACTTATTTGAAATGATCAAATTCCATAATTTGGATGTAGTCATTTGCATGACAGAACACAGAACTTCCCTTCTCTCATATATATATATATATATATATATGTGGTGCCGAATATGTAAAACTGGTCAATTAGCAAGAACTCATTTAAAATTAAGTCCTTTCTGAAATTTTCTCTTATACGTTTAAAGATATATTTTTTTCATTAATGTTAATGTAAAAATTTTTTATTTTGCACCAAAAGAATCTTAGAAAACTTACCTAACCTTATTATAACAAGAGCAATTTATTTTAGCCTAACCCAACCAAACACATTTTAAATACGTTTACAATAATATAGTACTAAACAAACAGAATCAAATATATTTTTTTCGTTAGGTTCAAAATGATTTTGGAGAAATTATTGCAGACACAAATTTTCACTTGTCCTATATGGCAATATGAGTGTTGCTATTTAAGCCAAGATCGCAAGTTCTGCCTATTCGGCACGACATATATATATAATATATATATATATATATATATATATATAATATGTATGTAAAATATATATGTATATAATATATATATAATATATATATATATATATATATATATATATATATATATATATATGAAGGGGTTGCACCCTTGCTCAGCCAACTCCCGATAGTTTTGCTCAAGCTTCCACTCAACAACGGCAGCCAACGGGCCCCATGGTGCGGGAACAGACAACAACCAACGCGTCAACCCTAGCACACCAACAGTCGATAAATTAGACACATGTGCAACTCTTGGGTATCTTTATTGAGGAAACGTTTCGCCACACAGTGGCTTCATCAGTCCATACAAAGGAGAATCTTGAAGAACAGGAGTAGAATGAGGTAATCAGTCCCTCAACCTTGAGTCGATGTGGTCAGTCCATCAATCTTGAATAGAATACGGCATACGTGCGGAGAAGCTTATAAACCGTTGGTAGGAGAGGTGCAGCAGTCATAGGCGGCGTCACATTTGTTCAATGTGGAAGTAGGTCGTGCCCAAGAATTAGGCAAGCGAAGAATTCCCAAGTATTAAGATCCCAAGAAGTTGCAGTGTCTGACAGGTTTGTCGATGAATGGTTCAGAGAACCGACATGTTTTTAAATTAGACACATGTGCAACTCTTGGGTATCTTTATTCATCGACAAACCTGTCAGACACTGCAACACAAGGGTATCTTGGTACAGACCTGCAATCAACTTCGACAACTTCCACCAGTGAGAGAGGCTGGATTTGAGAGGGACCTGCCTTCTCAACATCTGAGTTCTAACCTCTCCTAGTGGCCTACGTCTCACCTCTTGGGGCTATAAAAAGCTCCATCCTGTCACTTCTTCTCCATATTGTTTCATACTATGGAACAATGCTCTTCTCCAGACTGAGGGACTGACCACCTCAAAACTTTAAGGGTGATGGACTGATTACATCGTCTTCAAGTATCTTCTGCTTCTATCAACTTTTCTGTACTTGACTGAAGAAGCCTACTGTGTAGGCGAAACGTTTCACAATAAAGATACCTAACTGTTGCATATGTGTCTTACATAACAAGTTGCATATGTGTCTTACCTAACAAGTTGCACATGTGTCTAATTTATCAACATGTCGGTTCTCTGAACCATTCATCGACACACCAACAGTCACCAATAAGGAACACTGAAGTCTAAGAGAGCAGACCAGGACATTCCGTATTACCCCTGAGCCGATATCACATGCTACCTGATAGACTCAGAGGAAAATAGACAGACAATGACAACTATTGCAAAGACCCTCGTGAAAATATACATTAACAAAACATGAGTTTATTTGTAAATTTACCCGACCACTCTACACAGTGCCTAGAGACAATGATGGCAGTAGAACTCACTAGAGCTACAGCCAGACCCTGATGACGGCCACATAACACTGAATTAGATCGTCCTCTCCTCAGAGATCCTCAGATGGGTCACCTTAGAATTAAGACCCGTGTCAGGAACTGCGTCCTGACACGAGTCCCTCCAGGCTGAGGGACTGACCACCTCAAATACTTTTTCTCCGGGGCTGATGGACTGATACCATCATTTCACTACTACACCTGCTGTCTCTAAATATGACTGAAGAAGCCTACTGCGTAGACGAAAATTTTCCACAATAAAGATACCCAACTGCTGCACATGTGTCTTAATCCTCCACATTATCTTACGAGGGAATACCAGTTCCCATGAGGGATCCCTGTGCTATACCTACCTGTGGAATACCCCTTTTCGTACCTTCACAGACTATCTCGCTTCTTTAGGTACTCCTTCATATAGGATGCATTTTGTGGAATAGTCGTGTGCGTTGTGTGCGTGTGTGTGTACTCACCTATTTGTGGTTGCAGGGGTCGATTAATAGCTCCTGGCCCCGCCTCTTCACTGTTTGCTACAAGGTCCTGTCTCTCTCCCTGCTCCATGAGCTTCATCAAACCTCATCTTAAAACTATGTATGGTTCCTGCCTCCACTACGTCACTTTCGAGGCTATTCCACTTCCTGACAACTCTGTGACTGAAGCAATACTTCCTAACATCCCTTCGACTCATAGGAGTCTTCAACTTCCAATTGTGACCTCTTGTTTCTGTGTCCCATCTCTGGAACATCCTGTCTCTGTCCACCTTGTCAATTCCTCGCAGTAGTTTATATGTCGTTATCATGTCTCCCATGACCCTCCTGTCCTCCAGTGTCGTCAGGCCGGTGTATGTGTGTACGTTTGTGTGTGTGTGTGTGTGTGTGTGTGTGTGTGTGTGTGTGTGTGTGTGTGTGTGTGTGTGTGTGTGTGTGTGGACGGCCGCTATAATTTCACTTGCAACCTGAATGTCAGTGGAACGCCTTCCAACTGAACAAAAGAAATTAATGGAAAAATAAATAAATAAAGAAATAACTTAGGAAAAAATGAGAAAAATGATTTTTGAGAATTTTACTTAAAATTAAATATAATAAAAAAAAATGGCCTTCAGTTTCTTTTAGTTGGGCAGGAGTAGGTATGGCCCTGGATAGTTCCTCTGATGTTATTTATGTAGGTTATCCTGGGCAGATGGTAATCCGATGTTCTGGAATCTCCTACCACTTGGATGGAGCACAAGTAGAATAGGTAAGGGCCGGTAGTAGTAGAATAATGTTAATAAGTATTATTAACACGTCTTGCTCCTTTATCTGGCGTCTATCCTGGAAGACCACGCCAGGAACAGAGCTGGTAAATAAGAGAAAATAAACTGGTTACCCATAGTTATGATAATATAACATTTAAGAATTGAAAAGAATGATAAATGCCAAAATCATTACTGGTAACCAGCAAACAAAATAAAGAAACAAACAGTGATACTCCTGGTATATCACCCTACCTGATTAGGAGAAGAGTGGAGGTGAAGTGACTCTCCAAACCTCAACCCACACCAGGTAAGGTCAATATTACCAGGAGTAGAAACTAACAAATCGGACACCAGGAACTAGTTTCGCCCCAGCCCGCCAGAGAGAAGGGGGGGGGGGTGCACGCGACGTAACTAATGGTTCCTGGTTGCCCGAACAACCTTAACCCCACTTACACCTACTTTTCCCTCACAATACCCCCTTCCAAAACTTATGGACGGAGTCAATAAGTCAACGAACAGAGGGAAAAGAACTAAATACAACCTCGGCTCAGCCAATCTGAAAAGTGGTTTTCAGAGCCAGAAATATAAACGACTTTAAACTTATAGGGCTGAATAGCCAGAGCCCATCTCAAGAGTCTGCTATTTGACCCTTTAAAGTTTTCCAAGTACATCAGTGGCTTGTGATCTGTTTCAAGCACAAAGGGTTTACCGTATAGGTAGTATTTAAATCTACTTATACCCCATACTAAAGCATAACATTCTTTCTCCACAGTGGAATATCTTTCTTCTCTGGGCAGAAGCTTCTTACTGGCGAAAGATACTGGGAAAGGCGTCTCCTCATAATATTGTAGTAGTACAGCCCCGAGTCCAGAATGGGAGGCATCTGTTCGGAGACAAAATATTTTATTAATATCTGGCAATTTTAGGACAGGGGGGTTTGAAAATATCCTCTTAATTTCTTCGAAGCTTTGGATGGCTTCCTCAGAACAACTAAGAGGTTCCTTGACACCCTTTTTCAAATAGTCTGTAAGAACTGAAGTTAGGCTACTTAGATTTGGTACGAAATTTCTATAGAAGTTTACAGATCCAAGGAAACTTCTTAATAACTTTTTGGTAGCTGGGAACGTACTTTCTAAAACAGCTTTGGTCTTATTAGGAAGTGGTGAAAAGTTGTTATCAGAGATAATGAACCCAAGGTATTGTACCTTATGATAGCCAAGAAAGCACTTTTGTGGTTTAACTGTAAGGCCATGAGTTCTTAGTCTTTTCAAAACAAGTGCTAGTGTTTTTAGATGGTCTTCCCAGACATTTGTCATGATATAAATATTATCAAAATACACTGATACATTCTTTAGATCAGAAAGAACTATTCTCATAAGCCTAATATACGTGGCACATGCGGTAACCAAGCCGAAAGGCATTGTGCGATATTGCATTAGACCTCTATGAGTAGGGAAAGCAGTGTATGGTTTCGAGTCTGGGTGTAATGGCACTTGATGGTATGCTTGGGAGATGTCTAATTCCGAGAAGAATTTGCAGTCATGGAATTTATACAAGTCATGATCAATTACTGGCATGGGTTCTGCATCCCATTTAGTTATAGTATTCAAATAACGAAAATCTTGGGCAAGTCGGTAAGAATTATCGGGTTTCTTAACCATAACAACTGGTGAACAGAAAGCTGATTTCGAAGGTTCTATGATGTTTAAGTTAAATAGTTTGTCAACCTCATTATCAAAAGTTTTCCGTAAATGAACGGGAACAGGGTAGATTTTCCGCCTTACTGGTTCATGATCCGACAATTCAATCTTGTGTACAATAGTGGTGGTAAGTCCTGGTACCTCTGTGAATACGTCAGAAAATGTGTTTACTAAGGCGCTTACTTGAGACTTTTGCCTATTCGACAAGTCGTTGTTAATGTTGACATTTGACTTCTTTGGTGAGGGATCATGCGTTAAGATGTCCAGTAGCTCCTTCGATTCTGTAAAAGACTCGTTATCTATAATACAAACTCTACATTCGTACGAATCACCACTTGTATCCAAGCCGAAAGAAGAAGTATCTTCGTCAAAGGAATTTACGCAAAGATTAACTTCTCTTCGATGGTACCGTTTCAAAATATTGACGTGATACATTCTTTCTCTACCCTTGACATCCAAGATATAATCTACCTTATTGCAGACCTTCACTACTTTATACGGTCCGCGCCATGTAATTAGCAATTTGTTGGATTTGTCAGGTAGGAGAACTAAAACTTCATCACCAACATTAAACGTACGCTTGGAGCTTTTATGGTCAAAATAGGTCTTGTATGTTTCCATAGAAATCTCTAGGTTTTTACTGACCAAATCGGCGGTTTCTTCCAACCTTTCCCTTAGATCTAAAAGAAACTGATAGCTGTTCTGAACCTCAGGTTTGATATCTTTGGACCAAAGTTCATTCAAAATAGATAGTGGACCACGAGCTTGTCTCCCATAAAGCAATTCAAAAAGGGAATAACCAAGGGAATCACTTGGAATCTCGCGCATTGCGAAAAGAGCACATGGTAAAAATCTATGCCAGTCCGTTGGTTTAAGAATACATAGTTTTTTTAGTATTGACTTTAGGATGGCATGTTGTCGCTCCACTCTTCCGTTACACATCGGATGGTAAGGTGTAGTGAAAAGAGGTTTAACACCCACAAGTTGATAAACGTGTTCCATTAATTCTGAAGTGAATTGTGCCCCTTTATCCGACAGAATTTCACGAGGTATACCTACACGTGAAAAAATAGAAAATAAGGCTTCTGCGACTTCTATGGACGTAATGGATTTTAAGGGTACCGCCTCTGGGAAGCTGGACGCGTAGTCAATCATAGTTAAAATATATTTATGACCTCTTGATGAGCGAGGTGTGATAGGACCAACTATATCTACTGCCACCCTTGCAAAAGGGACTGAGAAAATTGGCATCTTTACCATAGGAACTCTCCTAGTTCTACCCTTCTGCGTGGAAAGTTGACATACGTGACATGATCTGCAGTACTTATAGATGTCAGAGGACATGCTAGGCCAGAAATATAGGTCCTTGATTTTATTATAGGTCTTCCTATGTGAAAAATGGCCAGAGACTGGCAAGTCATGAGAAATCTTTAAAATGGTTTCACGGCAATCCTGCGGAATGACTAATAGGCTTCGACCAACGTCATTGGGTTTGTCCGCAGACACTATAGTCTTGTACAAAAGATCATGTTTGAACTCAAACTTGTAAGAAAATTTCTTTCTCTGGGTCACCTTGCCATTTAAAGCTAACTTCCGAGATTCCTCTAAGGAAGGACAAGTCTTTTGGAGACCCTCTAAATCTATATGAGACAGCTCGATTGGCTTTCCTTTGGAAAGAACTAATGGGTGGATAGGTTTTACCTTAGACTGAGTTCTGGTAATGACGTTAATCGAGTCTAGTTGTTGTATAGATTGTGCCACACGTAGTTTTCCACTGGTATCTGCGTTGTCCAGGTCAAGTGACTGACTTACTAAAGGTGTTACCGGAGTTTTGTAACCATCAGCTCTCTGATTTAGGTTATCCAACTGAATCTCATCTGGAACTATCTGTGAAGAAACAGAGATATTAGGTTCCAACCCTTCCTTGGAAACTCCAAATTCCAAACAGTCCTTCTCAGATGGGAAAGTAGCCCCTTGTATGTTCCCAACCAAAACAGAACATGAGGTTATCGGGGCAACTACGGCATCTACCCATCCTGAGAACCATTTGCACCTAACGAAACATCTGACTGTTGGAAAAGAATCGCTTCTTCCTAAATAGTCAGTTAACTTAGTGGACTTATAACGTGAAGAATCTAGGTTAGGGAAAAGCTTACTTGAGATAACAATACAGGAACATCCAGTGTCTCTAAGAATGGTTGACACATTCATACCATTGACTGTACCTTCACTAAAAGGTGCGTTTATGTTTGATTCAGTGAAACATTTACCGACATTTTCACCTTTTTTTCTAGGACAGTCGGGCCGTCTATGACCCCACTCATTACAGTTGAAACATTTTACTGTGAAGGCCGTGGAATTCTTAGGTACGGAGGGTTTGGATCCCTCAGATTGCTTAGGCACAACAGGCTTATATCTGCTACGCTCTTTAGGGTAGTTATTATGAGCGCACGCATATATATCAGCAGCTTGTGCCATTTCTGCAGCCGTATGAACGTTTCGTTCTTTAATGAATATTCGTAAGTCAGAGTTTACAGAAGAAAGGAATTGATCTCTTACCATCAGGTCTCGTAAAGATTCGAAATCGTGGTCAACCTCAGCACTATCAATCCACGAATCAAATAATCTGAAAAGTGTTGTTAAGAATTGCATGTAATTTTGATGAGGAGTTATTTTAATGTGTCTAAACTCCGACCTGTAATGGTGAGTAGTTTTTTTGAAAGCCTGTAGTATAGCTTTCTTCAGCAGGCTATAACTAGAAATAACATCAGAGGGTAGAGTGGAATAGACGTTTAATGCTGAACCTGACAGTAGTAAGCCAAGCCTAGTAGCCCAAGAATCTACTGGCCAGTCACAGAGAGTAGCAGTACTCTCGAATCTAGTAATATATGCCGCTATGTCATCTTGTTCCGAGAAAGGTGGTATTTGTGGCATCCTAATATTAGGTTCTTGGGAAGGGTATTCTAAAACCCCTTCATCTATTTTCTGCTTAGATAGTTCTATCTTCTTGGCTTCTAATTCCAACCTTGCTTGTTCTAACTCTATTTCCTTCATTTTGAAGGCTACCTCTCTTGCCTGAACTCTATCTTCTCTAGCTATCCTTTCCTGTTCGATTTTATCTTCCCGAGCTAGTCTTTCCTGTTCCTCTTTCTTTTCTTGAGCTAGTCTTTTTTCTTCCCGAGCTAGTCTTTCCTGTTCCTTTTTCTCCTCTCGAGCTAGTCTTTCCTGTTCCTTTTTCTCCTCTCGAGCTAGTCTTTCCTGTTCCTTTTTCTCTTCAATAGCCATTTTAGCAGTAATGTAACTATCAAGGCTTTGTCCAGTAAATCCCATTTCCTTTCCAGCTTTCAACCAGAAATCTAAAGAATCCATCTTGTAAAAAGAAATATTAAGCACCCAACTTCAACTGACAATTAAAATTAACAGTAACGTCTGTTACAAAAGAGGGACACAGTCCGCACACTTTAAACTTCCCAAAGTAGAAAATGAAATAAATATTTCTCCCTGGAAGAATACACTTGTGGGCTCAATAGCCTTCACTAAGCAAAACACACACGGTTCACACAGGAGGGGTTATCATCAAAGTTCCCCAGGTCCAACAAATAGGTAAACTTCTAAACCGAACCCTAGAACCAAACAACGGCAAGTCACCAGACTACCAGTAATGACTTGACACCTCAACTAACTCACCCTTTTCTATCTTAAATGTTATACTCACAACCAGTTGAACCATCAGGACGATGTTGCTTCAAGAGTCGGATCCTGGCAAGGTCGCCATTGTCAGTGGAACGCCTTCCAACTGAACAAAAGAAATTAATGGAAAAATAAATAAATAAAGAAATAACTTAGGAAAAAATGAGAAAAATGATTTTTGAGAATTTTACTTAAAATTAAATATAATAAAAAAAAATGGCCTTCAGTTTCTTTTAGTTGGGCAGGAGTAGGTATGGCCCTGGATAGTTCCTCTGATGTTATTTATGTAGGTTATCCTGGGCAGATGGTAATCCGATGTTCTGGAATCTCCTACCACTTGGATGGAGCACAAGTAGAATAGGTAAGGGCCGGTAGTAGTAGAATAATGTTAATAAGTATTATTAACACGTCTTGCTCCTTTATCTGGCGTCTATCCTGGAAGACCACGCCAGGAACAGAGCTGGTAAATAAGAGAAAATAAACTGGTTACCCATAGTTATGATAATATAACATTTAAGAATTGAAAAGAATGATAAATGCCAAAATCATTACTGGTAACCAGCAAACAAAATAAAGAAACAAACAGTGATACTCCTGGTATATCACCCTACCTGATTAGGAGAAGAGTGGAGGTGAAGTGACTCTCCAAACCTCAACCCACACCAGGTAAGGTCAATATTACCAGGAGTAGAAACTAACAAATCGGACACCAGGAACTAGTTTCGCCCCAGCCCGCCAGAGAGAAGGGGGGGGGGGGTGCACGCGACGTAACTAATGGTTCCTGGTTGCCCGAACAACCTTAACCCCACTTACACCTACTTTTCCCTCACACTGAAAATGATCTTTATTATCTCCCTGTTCGAATTAATATGACTTAATATAATATGGCCGGCGCTCCAAGGCTCAAAATTGTATATCTTCTCCCGTTCGGATATTTTCGTACGTTCGGATATTATTTTCGTTAGTGTGGATTTTTTTTTTGTATGTTCAGATATTTTATCGCACAGTCGGATATTTTTTCACAAGTTCGGATATTTTTTTCATAATTTCGGATATTTTTTCACTTTCTTTTATTTTCGTTTCTGAAGATTTACGTTATTTTGACATGAATCATTATCATCTAAACTCATCATCACGGTCATTATCAATTGAAGTAATTATTACGGTCATTATCAACTGAAGTCATTATTACGGTCATTATCAATTGAAGTCATTATTACGGTCATAATTAACTGAAGTCATTATTACGGTCATTATTAACTGAAGTCATTATTACGATTATCAACTGAAGTCATTATTACGGTCATTATTAACTGAAGTCATTATTACGGTCATTATTCACTGAAGTCATTATTACGGTCATTATTAACTGAAGTCATTATTAAGGTCATAATTACCTGAAGTCATTATTACGGTCATTATTAACTGAAGTCATTATTACGGTCATTATCAACTGAAGTCATTATTACGGTCATTATCAATTGAAGTCATTATTACGGTCATAATTAACTGAAGTCATTATTACGGTCATTATTACGATTATCAACTGAAGTCATTATTACGGTCATTATTAACTGAAGTCATTATTACGGTCATTATCAACTGAAGTCATTATTACGGTCATTATCAATTGAAGTCATTACGGTCATAATTAACTGAAGTCATTATTACGGTCATTATTAACTGAAGTCATTATTACGATTATCAACTGAAGTCATTATTACGGTCATTATTAACTGAAGTCATTATTACGGTCATTATCAACTGAAGTCATTATTACGGTCATTATCAACTGAAGTCATTATTACGGTCATTATTAACTGAAGTCATTATTACGGTCATTATCAACTGAAGTCATTATTACGGTCATTATCAACTGAAGTCATTATTACGGTCATTATTAACTGAAGTCATTATTACGGTCATTATCAATTGAAGTCATTATTACGGTTATCAACTGAAACCATTATTACGGTCATTATCAACTGAAGTCATTATTACGGTCATTATCAACTGAAGTCATTATTACGGTTATCAACTGAAGTCATTACTACGGTCATTATCAACTGAAGTCATTATTACGGTTATCAACTGAAGTCATTATTACGGTCATTATCAACTGAAGTCATTATTACGGTAAGTCATTATTACGGTCATTATCAATTGAAGTCATTATTACGGTCATAATTAACTGAAGTCATTATTACGGTCATTATTAACTGAAGTCATTATTACGATTATCAACTGAAGTCATTATTACGGTCATTATCAACTGAAGTCATTATTACGGTCATTATCAACTGAAGTCATTATTACGGTCATTATCAACTGAAGTCATTATTACGGTCATTATTAACTGAAGCCATTATTACGGTCATTATTAACTGAAGTCATTATTACGGTCATTATTAACTGAAGTCATTATTACGATTATCAACTGAAGTCATTATTACGGTCATTATTAACTGAAGTCATTATTACGGTAATTATTAACTGAAGTCATTATTACGGTCATTATCAACTGAAGTCATTATTACGGTAAGTCATTATTACGGTCATTATTAACTGAAGTCATTATTACGGTCATTATTAACTGAAGTCATTATTACGATTATCAACTGAAGTCATTATTACGGTCATTATTAACTGAAGTCATTATTACGGTCATTATCAACTGAAGTCATTATTACGGTAAGTCATTATTACGGTCATTATTAACTGAAGTCATTATTACGGTCATTATTAACTGAAGTCATTATTACGGTCATTATTAACTGAAGTCGTTATTACGGTCATTATTAACTGAAGTCGTTATTACGGTCATTATTAACTGAAGTCGTTATTACGGTCATTATTAACTGAAGTCGTTATTACGGTCATTATTAACTGAAGTCATTATTACGGTCATTATTAACTGAAGTCATTATTACGATTATCAACTGAAGTCATTATTACGGTCATTATTAACTGAAGTCATTATTACGGTCATTATTAACTGAAGTCATTATTACGGTCATTATTAACTGAAGTCATTATTACGGTCATTATTAACTGAAGTCATTATTACGGTCATTATTAACTGAAGTCGTTATTACGGTCATTATTAACTGAAGTCGTTATTATGGTCATTATTAACTGAAGTCATTATTACGGTCATTATTAACTGAAGTCGTTATTACGGTCATTATTAACTGAAGTCATTATTACGGTCATTATTAACTGAAGTCATTATTACGGTCATTATTAACTGAAGTCATTATTACGGTCATTATTAACTGAAGTCGTTATTACGGTCATTATTAACTGAAGTCATTATTACGGTCATTATTAACTGAAGTCGTTATTACGGTCATTATTAACTGAAGTCGTTATTACGGTCATTATTAACTGAAGTCATTATTACGGTCATTATTAACTGAAGTCATTATTACGGTCATTATTAACTGAAGTCGTTATTACGGTCATTATTAACTGAAGTCGTTATTACGGTCATTATTAACTGAAGTCGTTATTACGGTCATTATTAACTGAAGTCGTTATTACGGTCATTATTAACTGAAGTCATTATTACGGTCATTATTAACTGAAGTCGTTATTACGGTCATTATTAAATGAAGTCGTTATCAGAACTAGAATTGCCATTATCATTTACATTATTACTACATGTACGTGACACAAATATTCATCATTAACTTCATTGTGGGAAGCACCAACACCATCACCACCACTATTGTTACTATTACTACTACTAGTAGACAGACTTGAATGACCCTCGTGAAGTAGACAGACTTGAATGACCCTCGTGTAGTAGACAGACTTGAATGACCCTCGTGTAGTAGACAGACTTGAATGACCCTCGTGTAGTAGACAGACTTGAATGACCCTCGTGTAGTAGACAGACTTGAATGACCCTCGTGTAGTAGACAGACTTGAATGACCCTCGTGTAGTAGACAGACTTGAATGACCCTCGTGTAGTAGACAGACTTGAATGACCCTCGTGTAGTAGACAGACTTGAATGACCCTCGTGTAGTAGACAGACTTGAATGACCCTCGTGTAGTAGACAGACTTGAATGACCCTCGTGTAGTAGACAGACTTGAATGACCCTCGTGTAGTAGACAGACTTGAATGACCCTCGTGTAGTAGACAGACTTGAATGACCCTCGTGTAGTAGACAGACTTGAATGACCCTCGTGTAGTAGACAGACTTGAATGACCCTCGTGTAGTAGACAAACTTGAATGACCCTCGTGTAGTAGACAAACTTGAATGACCCTCGTGTAGTAGACAGACTTGAATGACCCTCGTGTAGTAGACAAACTTGAATGACCCTCGTGTAGTAGACAAACTTGAATGACCCTCGTGTAGTAGAGAAACTTGAATGACCCTCGTGTAGTAGACAGACTTGAATGACCCTCGTGTAGTAGACAAACTTGAATGACCCTCGTGTAGTAGACAGACTTGAATGACCCTCGTGTAGTAGACAGACTTGAATGACCCTCGTGTAGTAGACAGACTTGAATGACCCTCGTGTAGTAGACAAACTTGAATGACCCTCGTGTAGTAGACAGACTTGAATGACCCTCGTGTAGTAGACAGACTTGAATGACCCTCGTGTAGTAGACAGACTTGAATGACCCTCGTGTAGTAGACAGACTTGAATGACCCTCGTGTAGTAGACAGACTTGAATGACCCTCGTGTAGTAGACAGACTTGAATGACCCTCGTGTAGTAGACAGACTTGAATGACCCTCGTGTAGTAGACAGACTTGAATGACCCTCGTGTAGTAGACAAACTTGAATGACCCTCGTGTAGTAGACAAACTTGAATGACCCTCGTGTAGTAGACAAACTTGAATGACCCTCGTGTAGTAGACAGACTTGAATGACCCTCGTGTAGTAGACAGACTTGAATGACCCTCGTGTAGTAGACAAACTTGAATGACCCTCGTGTAGTAGACAAACTTCAATGACCCTCGTGTAGTAGACAAACTTGAATGACCCTCATGTAGTAGACAAACTTGAATGACCCTCGTGTAGTAGACAGACTTGAATGACCCTCGTGTAGTAGACAGACTTGAATGACCCTCGTGTAGTAGACAAACTTGAATGACCCTCGTGTAGTAGACAAACTTGAACGACCCTCGTGTAGTAGACAAACTAGAATGACCCTCGTGCAGTAGACAGACTTGAATGACCCTCGAGTAGTAGACAAACTTGAATGACCCTCGTGTAGTAGACATACTTGAATGACCCTCGTGTAGTAGACAGACTTGAATGACCCTCGTGTAGTAGACAGACTTGAATGACCCTCGTGTAGTAGACAAACTTGAATGACCCTCGTGTAGTAGACAAACTTGAACGACCCTCGTGTAGTAGACAAACTTGAATGACCCTCGTGTAGTAGACAGACTTGAATGACCCTCGTGTAGTAGACAGACTTGAATGACCCTCGTGTAGTAGACAAACTTGAATGACCCTCGTGTAGTAGACAGACTTGAATGACCCTCGTGTAGTAGACAAACTTGAATGACCCTCGTGTAGTAGACAAACTTGAATGACCCTCGTGTAGTAGACAGACTTGAATGACCCTCGTGTAGTAGACAGACTTGAATGACCCTCGTGTAGTAGACAGACTTGAATGACCCTCGTGTAGTAGACAGACTTGAATGACCCTCGTGTAGTAGACAAACTTGAATGACCCTCGTGTAGTAGACAAACTTGAATGACCCTCGTGTAGTAGACAGACTTGAATGACCCTCGTGTAGTAGACAGACTTGAATGACCCTCGTGTAGTAGACAGACTTGAATGACCCTCGTGTAGTAGACAGACTTGAATGACCCTCGTGTAGTAGACAGACTTGAATGACCCTCGTGTAGTAGACAGACTTGAATGACCCTCGTGTAGTAGACAAACTTGAATGACCCTCGTGTAGTAGACAAACTTGAATGACCCTCGTGTAGTAGACAGACTTGAATGACCCTCGTGTAGTAGACAGACTTGAATGCCCTCGTGTAGTAGACAGACTTGAATGACCCTCGTGTAGTAGACAAACTTGAATGACCCTCGTGTAGTAGACAGACTTGAATGACCCTCGTGTAGTAGACAGACTTGAATGACCCTCGTGTAGTAGACAGACTTGAATGACCCTCGTGTAGTAGACAAACTTGAATGACCCTCGTGTAGTAGACAAACTTGAATGACCCTCGTGTAGTAGACAAACTTGAATGACCCTCGTGTAGTAGACAGACTTGAATGACCCTCGTGTAGTAGACAGACTTGAATGACCCTCGTGTAGTAGACAAACTTGAATGACCCTCGTGTAGTAGACAAACTTGAATGACCCTCGTGTAGTAGACAAACTTGAATGACCCTCGTGTAGTAGACAGACTTGAATGACCCTCGTGTAGTAGACAGACTTGAATGACCCTCGTGTAGTAGACAGACTTGAATGACCCTCGTGTAGTAGACAAACTTGAATGACCCTCGTGTAGTAGACAGACTTGAATGACCCTCGTGTAGTAGACAGACTTGAATGACCCTCGTGTAGTAGACAGACTTGAATGACCCTCGTGTAGTAGACAAACTTGAATGACCCTCGTGTAGTAGACAAACTTGAATGACCCTCGTGTAGTAGACAAACTTGAATGACCCTCGTGTAGTAGACAGACTTGAATGACCCTCGTGTAGTAGACAGACTTGAATGACCCTCGTGTAGTACACAAACTTGAATGACCCTCGTGTAGTAGACAAACTTGAATGACCCTCGTGTAGTAGACAGACTTGAATGACCCTCGTGTAGTAGACAGACTTGAATGACCCTCGTGTAGTAGACAGACTTGAATGACCCTCGTGTAGTAGACAAACTTGAATGACCCTCGTGTAGTAGACAAACTTGAATGACCCTTGTGTAGTAGACAAACTTGAATGACCCTCGTGTAGTAGACAAACTTGAATGACCCTCGTGTAGTAGACAGACTTGAATGACCCTCGTGTAGTAGACAGACTTGAATGACCCTCGTGTAGTAGACATACTTGAATGACCCTCGTGTAGTAGACAGACTTGAATGACCCTCGTGTAGTAGACAGACTTGAATGACCCTCGTGTAGTAGACATACTTGAATGACCCTCGTGTAGTAGACAGACTTGAATGACCCTCGTGTAGTAGACAGACTTGAATGACCCTCGTGTAGTAGACAGACTTGAATGACCCTCGTGTAGTAGACAGACTTGAATGACCCTTGTGTAGTAGACAAACTTGAATGACCCTCGTGTAGTAGACAGACTTGAATGACCCTTGTGTAGTAGACAAACTTGAATGACCCTCGTGTAGTAGACAAACTTGAATGACCCTCGTGTAGTAGACAGACTTGAATGACCCTTGTGTAGTAGACAGACTTGAATGACCCTCGTGTAGTAGACAGACTTGAATGACCCTCGTGTAGTAGACAGACTTGAATGACCCTCGTGTAGTAGATAGACTTCAAACCAAAACAGTCATGTTTCAACTCAACTGGCAAGTTATGAACTGTTTACCAAGGTATTGTGGCTCTCTAGTGTGGCTCTCTAGTGTGGCTCTCTAGTGTGACTCTCTAGTGTGGCTCTCTAGTGTGGCTCTCTAGTGTGGCTCTCTAGTGTGGCTCTCTAGTGTGGCTCTCTAGTGTGGCTCTCTAGTGTGACTCTAGTGTGGCTCTCTAGTGTGGCTCTCTAGTGTGGCTCTCTAGTGTGGCTCTCTAGTGTGGCTCTCTAGTGTGGGTCTCTAGTGTGGCTCTCTAGTGTGGCTCTAGTGTGACTCTCTAGTGTGGCTCTCTAGTGTGGCTCTCTAGTGTGGCTCTCTAGTGTGGCTCTCTAGTGTGGCTCTCTAGTGTGGCTCTCTAGTGTGGCTCTCTAGTGTGGCTCTCTAGTGTGACTCTCTAGTGTGGCTCTCTAGTGTGGCTCTCTAGTGTGGCTCTAGTGTGACTCTCTAGTGTGGCTCTCTAGTGTGACTCTCTAGTGTGGCTCTCTAGTGTGGCTCTCTAGTGTGGCTCTAGTGTGGCTCTCTAGTGTGGCTCTCTAGTGTGACTCTCTAGTGTGACTCTAGTGTGACTCTCTAGTGTGGCTCTAGTGTGGCTCTCTAGTGTGGCTCTCTAGGGTGACTCTCTAGGGTGACTCTCTAGTGTGACTCTCTAGTGTGGCTCTCTAGTGTGGCTCTCTAGTGTGGCTCTCTAGTGTGGCTCTCTAGTGTGACTCTCTAGTGTGACTCTCTAGTGTGACTCTCTAGTGGATCTCTAGTGTGGCTCTCTAGTGTGGCTCTCTAGTGTGGCTCTCTAGTGTGACTCTCTAGTGTGACTCTCTAGTGTGGCTCTCTAGTGGCTCTCTAGTGTGACTCTAGTGTGGCTCTCTAGTGTGGCTCTCTAGTGTGGCTCTCTAGTGTGACTCTCTAGTGTGGCTCTCTAGTGTGACTCTCTAGTGTGACTCTCTAGTGTGGCTCTCTAGTGTGGCTCTAGTGCGGCTCTCTAGTGCGGCTCTCTAGTGTGACTCTAGTGTGACTCTCTAGTGTGGCTCTCTAGTGTGGCTCTCTAGTGTGGCTCTCTAGTGTGGCTCTCTAGTGTGGCTCTCTAGTGTGGCTCTCCAGTGTGGCTCTCCAGTGTGGCTCTCCAGTGTGACTCTCTAGTGTGACTCTAGTGTGGCTCTCTAGTGTGGCTCTCTAGTGTGACTCTCTAGTGTGGCTCTCTAGTGTGGCTCTCTAGTGTGGCTCTCTAGTGTGACTCTCTAGTGTGGCTCTCTAGTGTGGCTCTCTAGTGTGGCTCTCTAGTGTGGCTCTCTAGTGTGGCTCTCTAGTGTGGCTCTAGTGTGACTCTCTAGTGTGGCTCTCTAGTGTGGCTCTAGTGTGACTCTCTAGTGTGGCTATCTAGTGTGGCTCTCTAGTGTGGCTCTTTAGTGTGGCTCTCTAGTGTGGCTCTCTAGTGTGGCTCTCTAGTGTGACTCTCTAGTGTGACTCTCTAGTGGATCTCTAGTGTGGCTCTCTAGTGTGGCTCTCTAGTGTGGCTCTCTAGTGTGGCTCTCTAGTGTGACTCTCTAGTGTGACTCTCTAGTGTGGCTCTCTAGTGGCTCTCTAGTGTGACTCTAGTGTGGCTCTCTAGTGTGGCTCTCTAGTGTGGCTCTCTAGTGTGACTCCCTAGTGTGGCTCTCTAGTGTGACTCTCTAGTGTGGCTCTCTAGTGTGGCTCTAGTGCGGCTCTCTAGTGCGGCTCTCTAGTGCGGCTCTCTAGTGTGACTCTCTAGTGTGACTCTCTAGTGTGGCTCTCTAGTGTGGCTCTCTAGTGTGGCTCTCTAGTGTGGCTCTCTAGTGTGGCTCTCTAGTGTGACTCTCTAGTGTGGCTCTCCAGTGTGGCTCTCTAGTGTGGCTCTCTAGTGTGACTCTAGTGTGGCTCTCTAGTGTGGCTCTCTAGTGTGACTCTCTAGTGTGGCTCTAGTGTGACTCTCTAGTGTGGCTCTCTAGTGTGGCTCTCTAGTGTGACTCTAGTGTGGCTCTCTAGTGTGGCTCTCTAGTGTGGCTCTCTAGTGTGACTCTCTAGTGTGGCTCTCTAGTGTGGCTCTCTAGTGTGGCTCTCTAGTGTGGCTCTCTAGTGTGACTCTCTAGTGTGACTCTCTAGTGTGGCTCTCTAGTGTGACTCTAGTGTGGCTCTCTAGTGTGGCTATCTAGTGTGGCTCTCTAGTGTGGCTCTTTAGTGTGGCTCTCTAGTGTGACTCTCTAGTGTGACTCTCTAGTGTGGCTCTCTAGTGTGGCTCTCTAGTGTGACTCTCTAATGTGACTCTCTAGTGTGGCTCTCTAGTGGCTCTCTAGTGTGGCTCTCTAGTGTGGCTCTCTAGTGTGGCTCTCTAGTGTGGCACTCTAGTGTGACTCTCTAGTGTGGCTCTCTAGTGTGGCTCTCTAGTGTGGCTCTAGTGTGGCTCTCTAGTGTGGCTCTCTAGTGTGACTAGTGTGGCTCTCTAGTGTGACTCTCTAGTGTGGCTCTCTAGTGTGGGTGTCTAGTGTGGCTCTCTAGTGTGGCTCTCTAGTGTGGCTCTCTAGTGTGACTAGTGTGGCTCTCTAGTGTGACTCTCTAGTGTGGGTCTCTAGTGTGGGTCTCTAGTGTGGCTCTCTAGTGTGGCTCTCTAGTGTGGCTCTCTAGTGTGGCTCTCTAGTGTGGCTCTCTAGTGTGGGTCTCTAGTGTGGCTCTCTAGTGTGGGTCTCTAGTGTGGCTCTCTAGTGTGGCTCTCTAGTATGGCTCTCTAGTGTGGCTCTCATTTTCTGAGTTCAGAACTGTTCACCACAACGTTATTGTGCCTCGTGTTCTTCAAGCGTGTTCTGTATCAACAAATATTCAAGAAAATTGTTCACAGGTGTTCGCCTTTGAACTTTCCAGAAACAGAACACAGAGAAGGAAAAGACTATTATTATTATTATTATTAACAAAAACAGGAATAATAAAAATAGAAAGTAGTAATAATAATAATAATAATAATAATAATAATAATAATAATAATAAGAAGAAGAAGAAGAAGAAGAAGAAGAAGAAGAAGAAGAAGAAGAAGAAGAAGAAGAAGAAGAAGAAGAAGAAGAAGAAGAAGAAGAAGAAGAAGAAGAAGAAGAAGAGAAAGTGAAAGAAAAGGAAGAAAAAATAATAAGAAATATTACTTTTATTATTATTATTATATTAACCAAAAGACCTAAACGCGTGTGGGTCATTCATCGCATGAAGCGGTGAAGGCTCAATCCTCCGTCTGATAAACATGAAGTTGCTCTTCATAGTTCCCAGAAAAAGGCGAAATAAATGGAAAAGAAGAGGGGCGGGATAAAAGGCGAATAAAAGGGAGGAAAGGGAGGAGGGAAAGTAACGCGAAAAGGGAAGAAAATAAAGGGAAGGAGAGAGGAAAATAGATGAGGCTGACTTAAAGTTTAATAAGAGAGAAGCCTTCTCTTTCCAGCTGCTGAGGAAGAAATGGGAGAGGAATGGGAATGGGTGCTGGTAAGGTAGGAATGGGAATGGGTGGTGAGGTAGGAATGGGAATGGGTGCTGGTAAGGTAGGAATGGGAATGGGTGCTGGTGAGGTAGAAATGGGAATGGGTGCTGGTGAGGTAGGAATGGGAATGGGTGCTGGTGAGGTAGGAATGGGAATGGGTGCTGGTGAGGTAGAAATGGGAATGGGTGCTGGTGAGGTAGGAATGGGAATGGGTGCTGGTGAGGTAGAAATGGGAATGGGTGCTGGTGAGGTAGGAATGGGAATGGGTGCTGGTAAGGTAGGAATGGGAATGGGTGTTGGTGGGGTAGGAATGGGAATGGGTGCTGGTGAGGTAGGAATGGGAATGGGTGCTGGTGAGGTAGGAATGGGAATGGGTGCTGGTGAGGTAGGAATGGGAATGGGTGCTGGTGAGGAAGAAATGGAAATGGGTGCTGGTGAGGTAGGAATGGGAATGGGTGCTGGTGAGGTAGGAATGGGGATGAGTGTTGGTGATGTAGGAATGAGAATGAGTGATGTAGGAATGGGAATAGGTGCTGGTGAGGTAGGAATGGGAATGGGTGCTGGTAAGGTAGGAATGGGAATGAGTGCTGGTAAGGTAGGAATGGGAATGAGTGCTGATGTAGAAATGGGAATGAGTGCTGGTGATGTAGCAATGGGAATGGGTGCTGTGAGGTAGGAATGGGAATGGGTGCTGGTGAGGTAGGAATGGGAATGGGTGCTGGTGATGTAGGAATGGGAATAGGTGCTGGTGAGGTAGGAATGGGAATGGGTGCTGGTAAGGTAGGAATGGGAATGAGTGCTGGTAAGGTAGGAATGGGAATGAGTGCTGATGTAGAAATGGGAATGAGTGCTGGTGATGTAGCAATGGGAATGGGTGCTGTGAGGTAGGAATGGGAATGGGTGCTGGTGAGGTAGGAATGGGAATGGGTGCTGGTGAGGTAGGAATGGGAATAGGTGCTCTCACCAAAGTAATAAAAAAAGCCAAACAACTATACTACTCCAGTAGATTCACAGACACTAGAGGAGATATAAAAAAGACCTGGAAAACACTCTCTCAGATTCTAGGGACCCACAAACTGAGAAAAACCAAGAATATTGTCCTAACTAAACCTAATGAAACACCACTACATCCCACTGACACAGCTAACAAGATAAACGACTTCTTCTCAAACATAGGATCTAATCTCGCCAGTAAAATCCCACATACCAATGCCCATGCCGGGTACTACCTAGATGGAAATTTCCCTAATTCCTTCTATCTTGCACCAACTGAGCCCACGGAAGTCATTGGGATCATAAAGTCACTTAAAAATAACTCGGGGAATCTGTCTCATGTCCCACCATTACTGTACAAGCGAGCGGCCCATGTCCTTTCGCATGCTATTTCATTACTTTTTAACAAGTCAATAGAGACTAGCACCTTCCCGAAACTACTCAAGATGGCAAGGGTTACACCAATACATAAAGGTGGTGACCCCACAGACTTAAACAACTATAGGCCAATATCTAACTTACCATTGCTATCCAAAATCTTTGAGAAACTCGTGTACAAGAGACTGTATTCATTTATAACGGCTCAAAACATACTCAACCCCTGCCAGTTTGGATTCAGGAAAAATAAAAGCACTAATGATGCAATCATAAAAATGCTAGATCTGCTTTACACAGCATTGGAAAATAAGGAATATCCACTAGGAATTTTTATTGACCTAAGAAAAGCTTTTGACACAGTAAACCACCAAATCCTACTCCACAAACTTGACCACTACGGTATAAGAGGCCATGCGCTTGCTTATTTCAAATCTTACATTACTAATAGGTATCAGTACGTCACCATTAAAGACACAGCATCAGCAACACGGCCACTTGATACTGGAGTTTCGCAGGGAAGTGTCCTTGGTCCCCTGCTCTTCCTCATATACATCAATGACCTTCCAAACGTATCCCAACACCTGAAACCCATTCTCTTTGCTGATGACACGACTTATGTCATCTCTCACCCTAATCTTGCCACCCTCAACACCATTGTGAATGAGGAGCTGATTAAAATATCGACTTGGATGACAGCCAATAAACTTACGCTTAACACTGACAAAACTTACTATATTATGTTTGGTAGCAGAGCAGGAGATGCACAAATTAACATTAAGATTGACAACACTCTAATTACCAGAAATAATGGGGGAAAATTCCTAGGCTTATACCTTGACAACAACCTGAATTTCAGCACCCATATCCAGCATATAGCCAAAAAAGTATCCAAAACGGTTGGGATCCTCTCCAAGATACGATACTACGTGCCGCAAAATGCCCTTCTCACACTATACCACTCACTTATTTATCCATACCTCACCTATGCTATTTGTGCTTGGGGATCAACTGCAGCAACACACCTAAAGCCAATAATAACCCAACAAAAAGCTGCAGTAAGAATAATCACTAAATCCCATCCCTGGCAGCACACCCCTCCACTCTTCAAAGATCTAAACTTACTCCCAGTTCAGTACATCCACACTTACTACTGTGCAATCTTTATCTACAGGGCCTTAAACTCTAATATCAACCTTGACCTAAAACGCTTTCTTGATAGTTGTGACAGAACCCACATGCATAACACCAGACACAAACATCTCTACGACATTCCCCGTGTCCGACTAAACCTTTACAAAAATTCAATGTATGTCAAAGGCCCTAAAATCTGGAATACCCTACCTGAGAACTCTAGAACTGCAGACACATTCATCACCTTCAAAACTACCATTAGAAAACATCTTATCTCCCTGATACACCCCGTCAACTAACTACACGAATACCACCTGGTGGTTCACACTTACACTCGCTCACTCATTTGACCATAAACAAAAATATTAATCTCAGTCTTAAAATAATGAATCCTGTGATACTCCAATACTGAAACTATATACTGTGCCAAAACAAAAGCATTCACATTGCTAAACTCAAACTAGTATTTAGTCACTTAGCCATAATACCAACTTACCTCATAATTTATAATATTTTACAATTAAGAATAAAACTAAGTATGCCCGAAATGCCTAGCCATGCTAAGCGTTCTAGTGGTACACTCTGTAATCACAATTTTACTACATGTAAACCAAACAATAACCAAATTTCTGTAAACTCAGCATTGTAATCCTTATAGAGAATAAACTTTGAATTTGAATTTGAATTTAGGTGCTGGTGACGTAGGAATGGGAATGGGTGCTGGTGAGGTAGAAATTGGAATGGGTGCTGGTGAGGTAGGAATGAGAAAGGATGCTGATGTAGCAATGGGAATGGGTGCTGTGAGGTAGGAATGGGAATGAGTGCTGGTGAGGTAGGAATGGGAATGGGTGCTGGTGAGGTAGAAATGGGAATGAGTGCTGGTGAGGTAGGAATGGGAATGAGTGCTGGTGAGGTAGGAATGGGAATGGGTGCTGGTAAGGTAGGAATGGGTGCTGTGAGGTAGGAATGGGAATGGGTGCTGGTGAGGTAGGAATGGGAATGGGTGCTGGTGAGGTAGGAATGGGAATGAGTGCTGGTGAGGTAGGAATGGGAATGGGTGCTGGTGAGATGGGAATGGGTGCTGGTGAGGTAGGAATGGGAATGGGTGCTGGTGAGGTAGGAATGGGAATGAGTGCTGGTGAGGTAGGAATGGGAATGGGTCCTGGCTACAGAAGAGTGGGAGAAGAGAATGAGAGGTTGAAGAGAGGAGAATGAAAGATAGGAGTAGAGAACACAAGGAAAGGAAGGAAGGAGAGAGAGAGAGAGAGAGAGAGAGAGAGAGAGAGAGAGAGAGAGAGAGAGAGAGAGAGAGAGAGAATGAATTTACCCACACGAGCCACGCAGCGCCTAGAGAATGGGAAGTACACAGATTCGATTCAAGGAAAAGAAATCCAGTTCCAATTCCTTGGAACAGGAACCCTTGACCAGCATGATGACACCCCCCCTTCCCCCCTTGAGACATGCAGGTTAGGTTATTTTCCTTGCAAGGTAGATATACACGTTGTATAAATAACCCTTGCACACATCTACCGCTGTCTGAGGAAGTCAGAGGCCTAAGGAGGCCTAAGGCATGAGGAAGTCAGAGCCATGTGTATGTGTGTGTGTGTATATATATATATATATATATATATATATATATATATATATATATATATATATATATATATATATGTGTGTATGTGTGTGTGTGTGTGTGTGTGTGTGTGTGTGTGTGTGTGTATGTGTGTGTGTATGTGTGTGTGTATATGTGTGTGTACGTGTGTGTGTATGTGTGTGTGTATATGTGTGTGTACGTGTGTATGTGTGTATGTGTGTGTGTGTGTGTGTGTGTGTGTGTGTGTGTGTGTGTGTGTGTGTGTGTGTGTGTGTGTGTGTGTGTGTGTGTGTGTGTGTGTGTTATTTTGATCTTCATTCGAGACCCTCTTCAGTGGATACAAAAATAATGAGGA
The DNA here is from genome assembly GCF_038502225.1 of Cherax quadricarinatus. Taxonomy (NCBI): domain Eukaryota; kingdom Metazoa; phylum Arthropoda; class Malacostraca; order Decapoda; family Parastacidae; genus Cherax; species Cherax quadricarinatus. Next base: position 7,097,714 of record NC_091378.1, read on the forward strand.
AAATACTGTTGAAGGAATAACTTTTGGGGTTTTCTGTAGGATTTTTAAATCCCACTCAAGAGCGAAACGTCGTAACACATTATATCCCTGTATTATGAGTTTAAATACCCAAGTGTCAGTTTGTCACCTTTATAGCCGGTATTTACTCTAAGAAAGGTGTGAGGATTAAACGTCGGTTTAAATTATCAAGTTCTTTGGTGTTTATTTTTTAATAATTCTCAATACGAAAATTTATAAGACCACTATAGATAAAAGTGAAGAAGAAGAAGAAGAAGAAGAAGAAGAAGAAGAAGAAGAAGAAGAAGAAGAAGAAGAAGAAGAAATCTTCACTATATCTTAATCTCAGAAGAAGAAGAAGAAGAAGAAGAAGAAGAAGAAGAAGAAGAAGAAGAAGAAGAAGAAGAAGAAGAAATCTTCACTATATCTTAATCTCAGAAGAAGAAGAAGAAGAAGAAGAAGAAGAAGAAGAAGAAGAAGAAGAAGAAGAAGAAGAAGAAGAAGAAGAAGAAGAAGAAGAAGAAGAAGAAAAAGAAGAAGAGGAAATTTTCACTATATCTTAATCGAAGAAGAAGAAGAAGAAGAAGAAGAAGAAGAAGAAGAAGAAGAAGAAGAAGAAGAAGAAGAAAAGAAAAAGAAGAAGTCTTCAGTATATCTAAATCTCAGAAGAAGAAGAAGAAGCTGAAGAAGAAGAAGGAGAAGAAGAAGTCTTCACTATCTAAATCGAAGAAGAAGAAGATGAGGAAGAAGAAGAAGAAGAAGAAGAAGAAGAAGAAATCTTCACTATATCTAAACCTCATTACAAGACATATAAATCAATCTTACATAGGACTCAAGTCTATATACACTCAAGGCCTCTTAATCGCCTTTCTATCCCATAAGAAGTTCTTGATGCACTTGTATCCTCTCACCAATATTATATATACACACAGACAGATGTATTTTCTCAGTATATATAAACTACGAGTATACAATCCCTATTTTAGGTATGAGAGTATTCTTGACTTTTGGTGATGAGTTTACGTGCAGCATTAATGACCTTCATGTAGTAGATAGACTTCAAACTTTATTAACCAGTCATTTTACCCATGTTATAAGCAGTAGTATACATCAGTATACACTGTATACTGATGTATGAACATTAAAATGGTATAAAATACCGACAGGTTGTTAGGTAAGACACATGCAACAGTTAGGCATCTTTATTTCGAAACGTTTCGCCTACAAAGTAGGCTTCTTCAGTCGAGTACAGAAAAGTTGATAGAAGCAGAAGAGACTTGAAGACGATGTAATCAGTTGAAACAATATGGAGTGGAATGACAGGATAGAGCCTTATATAGCACCAGGAGGTGAGACGTAGGTCACATCTGCGTTCTTACTTCTACTAGTGACCTACGTTTCACCTCCTGGTGCTATATAAGGCTCCATCCTGTCATTCCACTCCATATTGTTTCAGACTATGAAACAATGCTCTTCTCCAGACTGAGGGACTGACCACCTCAAAACTTTAAGGGTGATGGACTGATTACATCGTCTTCAAGTCTCTTCTGCTTCTATCAACTTTTCTGTACTCGACTGAAGAAGCCTACTGTGTAGGCGAAACGTTTCGAAATAAAGATACCTAACTGTTGCATATGTGTCTTACCTAACATACTGATGTATACTGATGTATACATCAGTATACATAGTAACGCCATCATGTGTATAATCATCTAAAGGTTTTCAAGATAACTAGACCTTAATTTGCTGTTTAAAATGAATACTCAGTTATTCACACAATTATCTCTCTCTCTCTCTCTCTCTCTCTCTCTCTCTCTCTCTCTCTCTCTCTCTCTCTCTCTCTCTCTCTCTCTCTCTCTCTCTTCCATAACTTGGTAAAGAAAATACTGTGACATTACTTCCCATTTCTTGAGCTAAATACCATTATTTATGGTTAAAGAATTACCTTTAAGTTCGTCCGTTATATTACCCGTGTTCAATTTGATCGAAGTTATGAGCAGCTTTAAGCTTGGGATGCATCTTATGCAGCTTGAGAAGACTGAGTTACTCTTCAAGGATCTGAAGTCTAACTTCCAATAATAATCCCGTTCCACTTTTAGTTATTCGACGGAGTCTGGAGATCAGCTGATACAAAATTAGATGAGTATTGTGCATCGAATTTAAGAACATAGAATAAACAGAAGAATGGAAGTGGACTCGAACCGTGGTCCAGATACTCAGCAGGAACAGCGCTGTGCCACTGAGCTACGGGGCTTTAATAGGAAGATTTCAGAGACAGAGTTTCTGTGGTAAGTCTCCGTTAACCGTCTTCTCTAACATCCACAAAATTTTTTTATGGAACGTTGAGGACCGGGACCCGAGGGCGTTGACCCCTGGAACACCCTCCAGGTATACTCCAGGTATACTTCTCAAAGCCATTTAATCCAGAAACTCAATACAAGTCACAATAAACGACCCTGCCAGTTATTTATTGAGACTAATATTGATAAGAACATAAGAAGAGAATAATACTAGGCCTAATGGCCTATGCTTTAATGATCTAACTGTATTCGACCTAATGGGGATGGATCTGAGTGGGGCTTCTGCACGAGTTAATAGGGTTATCAAAGTTTATTCCCTGGATAGCATTAAAAATGGGTTGGGCGAAATTTTGTTAGAGGGTTTGGGATTGAGAAGGACCTGCCTAGTATGGGCCAGCAGGCCTGTTGCACTGTTCCTCCATAAATTCTTATTGTTGAAACTCTCTGCCTACGCGGTAGGCTTAATCAGTCAATGCAGTATTTTACACCATTTTGAACATAGGACAAGGAACAGTGCCAGCCTTGCAGAAGTGGAACAAGGAACAGTGCCAGCCTTGCAGAAGTGGAACAAGGAACAGTGCCAGCCTTGCAGAAGTGGAACAAGGAACAGTGCCAGCCTTGTAGAAGTGGAACAAGGAAAAGTGCCAGCCTTGCAGAAGTGGAACAAAAAACAGTGCCAGCCTTGCAGAAGTGGAACAAGGACCAGTGCCAGCCAGGAGTGAGAGTGCCTGGTTGCATACGCTGCTCACAGTGCAGATAAGGTGAGAAAATGGACCAGGCTCAGGAAATGAGAAGAGGGAGAGAAGGAAATTAAAGTAAGACTCTTTTTGGGGGATAGATGCAGATGAGAATGGGAACCAGGGGACACACCAATGATGGCACAATTGAATTATGTCGGTAACGTCGGCTTCCCGAGTCACCCAGGGAAGAATTAAGCCTCTCGGCATACTGCCTTCAATAGGTAAAAGGACACAGATGAAATGAATGTGTTATTTTATTGCAGGAACGTTTCGCTCTCCAGGAGCTTTGTCAAGTCGACAAAGCTTGACAAAGCTCCCGGAGAGCAAAACGTTGCCACAATAAATTGTCACATTAGTTGCATAAGGGGAATTCTTGTAGGACTGCGTGGGCCTGTGGGTTAGAGCATTATGGGTTTCTAGCTCACCAAGAGGCGGGCCAAAGCTGCATCGGTTCGAGTCATCGGCTAGTCGCAATGTTGTTACTGATCAATACCACTCGTTCGTGGTTACAATATATATATATATATATATATATATATATATATATATATATATATATATATATATATATATATATATATATATATATATATAGCAAAGCGCTTCTTGTCGAATAGGGCAAGCGAAAATATGTGTATCCAATAATTTCGCAAAAATCATTCTGAATAACGAAAAAATATATTTAAATGTGTTTGATTATTGTTTTATTATTATTAATTTAACTGACCAGTTTTACCTATTCGGCACGACATAATGTTATAAAAAAAAGTTACAAGAGACGGATTTAGGTTGTTGCATAATGACCTTCGTATAATGGAAATGATGAGCGAGTTTTCGCCTCTGCTCTGCAAAATGCTGTAATTAATTCTATTTTGGAATTACGCCCAGGAGTAACTTTTTAACATATAAATAATTGCCTGACATAAAAATTAACTGGAGCTCTGGCAATTTGTTTATATTACTTATAAAACTGTAAATCTGTCTATGAAACGGCAGCATAATTGATATAGTTCATATATATTATGATTTTGATAAATAATATACTCATAATATACTCACGCTCCAGGGAACAATCTCGAGTTTTTTTATTAAGTATTCACAGTCCAGTTCCAGAGGTGGTACCTCCCTATATCTCAAACACTGATATATCAATAACACTGCACTAGCCAAGGAGTCGAACCCATGCTGCTTTGGCCCGCCTCTCGGTGAGCGAAAACATATGACGCTTTAGACCACTAGACCACACAATCCTTAAGAATGGCGCGTCCAGCCAAGCTAGATATTGTACCCTACATCCAAGGACATACGGTGGTCTGGACGCCTCTAAGCTCATTTCATTCTACTCCGTTTGGTGTACTAGCTCAACAAACAGTTTATTATATTATTGTACCCACGAACGAGTGGTATTGATCAAAATGTTTGTCCTTGGATTGAGGGTACAATATCTAGCTTGGCTGGATAAGCTATTCTTAAGGATTGTGTGGTCTAGTGGTCTAAAGCGTCATGTATTTTCGCTCACCAAGAGGCGGGTCACAGCAGCACGGGTTCGACTCCTAGGTGGTTAGTGCAGTGCTGTTATTGATCAATACCACTCATTTGTGGGCACAATTATATATATATATATATATATATATATATATATATATATATATATATATATATATATATATATATATATATATATATATATATATATATATATATATATATATATATATATATATATATATATATATATATATATATATATATATATATATATATATATATATATATATATATATATATATATATATATATATATATATATATATATATATATATATATATATCACAATTTTTATTTGATGTGATAACATACTATTTTAGGTATAAAAGTAAGGACACATTACTTGATAGAGAAAAGATTATATATTTGGAATTAGGAATGGAAATATATGAAAAATAAGTTAAAGTAACTAATTCACCTTTTAACATCAAACATATCATGAGCTGGAATACAGTTATTGCAATTATTACCATGACGGGAAAGAACTAAACCCGTAAGGGGTCAGGTGGTGTCTGGAGAACGGGAAGTAATGAGGTTTAACACAAGAACGTGGAGAGCAGCTCCAAATCCACGAATCAAGAGCCCTTTCCAGCATCAAGGTGCTGTTAAAACTGCCTTAGAGAGCATCACCATCAATTTATCCCAATAACTTTCACTCCTTTGAAAGAAAAGTTTGCTTTCTAAGTCCAAAAAAAAATATTTAAAAAATACATATATACTTTGCTCGTAAAATTATCGCAAAACTTGCGAATTTCTCCAAATTTCAAAGGGAATTTTTGAAAAAAAAGTTTGAGAGATCAAAGTGAAGTTGAGCAGTGACGAGGAGAAGAAAAGTTAATTTGTGATTAACTGATGAAGGGAAGCTTTCCCTTCCTTCCCGGAATTATACTGGAGTAATCCACTCTCCCACCTGTGGATTTATACTGGAGTAATCTACTCTCCCACCTGTGGAGTTATACTGGAGTAATCCACTCTCCCACCTGTGGAGTTATACTGGAGTAATCTACTCTCCCACCTGTGGAGTTATACTGGAGTAATCTACTCTCCCACCTGTGGATTTATACTGGAGTAATCCACTCTCCCACCTGTGGATTTATACTGGAGTAATCTACTCTCCCACCTGTGGATTTATACTGGAGTAATCTACTCTCCCACCTGTGGATTTATACTGGAGTAATCTACTCTCCCACCTGTGGATTATACTGGAGTAATCTACTCTCCCACCTGTGGAGTTATACTGGAGTAATCTACTCTCCCACCTGTGGATTTATCCTGGAGTAATCCACTCTCCCACCAGTGAGTTATACTGGAGTAATCCACTCTCCCACCTGTGGATTTATACTGGAGTAATCTACTCTCCCACCTGTGGAGTTATACTGGAGTAATCTACTCTCCCACCTGTGGAGTTATACTGAAGTAATCTACTCTCCCACCTGTGGATTATACTGGAGTAATCCACTCTCCCACCTGTGGATTTATACTGGAGTAATCTACTCTCCCACCTGTGGATTTATACTGGAGTAATCTACTCTCCCACCTGTGGATTTATACTGGAGTAATCCACTCTCCCACCTGTGGATTTATGTTGGAGTAATCCACTCTCCCACCTGTGGATTTATCCTGGAGTAATCCACTCTCCCACCAGTGAGTTATACTGGAGTAATCCACTCTCCCACCTGTGGATTTATACTGGAGTAATCTACTCTCCCACCTGTGGATTTATACTGGAGTAATCTACTCTCCCACCTGAGGATTTATACTGGAGTAATCCACTCTCCCACCTGTGGATTTATCCTGGAGTAATCCACTCTCCCACCAGTGAGTTATACTGGAGTAATCCACTCTCCCACCTGTGAATTTATACTGGAGTAATCTATTCTCCCACCTGTGGATTTATACTGGAGTAATCAACTCTCCCATCTGTGGATTTATACTGGAGTAATCCACTCTCCCACCTGTGGATTTATACTGGAGTAATCTACTCTCCCACCTGTGGGTTTATACTGGAGTAATCCACTCTGCCACCAGTGGAGTTATACTGGAGTAATCCACTCTCCCACCTGTGGATTTATACTGGAGTAATCTACTCTCCCACCTGTGGATTTATACTGGAGTAATCCACTCTCCCACCTGTGGATTTATACTGGAGTAATCCATTCTCCCACCTGCGAATTTATACTGGAGTAATCCACTCTCCCACCTGTGGATTTATCCTGGAGTAATCCACTCTCCCACCTGCGAATTTATACAAGAGTAATCCACTCTTGCACCTGTGGATTTATCCTGAAGCAATTCCACTCTCCCACCTGTGGGTTTATCCTGGAGTAATCCACTCTCCCACCCGTGGATTTATACTGGAGTAATCCACTCTCCCACCTGTGGATTTATACTGTAGTAATCCACTCTCCCACCTGTGGATTTATACTGGAGTAATCCATTCTCCCACCTGTGGATTTATCCTGGAGTAATCCACTCTCCCACCTGTGGATTTATCCTGAAGTAATCCACTCTCCCACCAGTGAGTTATACTGGAGTAATCCACTCTCCCACCTGTGGATTTATACTGGAGTAATCTACTCTCCCACCTGTGGATTTATACTGGAGTAATCTACTCTCCCACCTGTGTATTTATACTGGAGTAATCCACTCTCCCACCTGTGGATTTATACTGGAGTAATTTACTCTCCCACCTGCGAATTTATACTAGAGTAATCCACCCTCCCACCTGTGAATTTATACTGGAGTAATCTACTCTCCCACTTGTGGATTTATCCTGGAGTAATCCACTCTCCCACCTGTGGATTTAACCTGGAGTAATCCACTTTCTCACCTGTGAATTTATCCTGGAGTAATCCACTCTCCCACCTGCGGATTTTACTGTAGTAATCTACTCTTCCACCTGCGGATTTATACTGGAGTAATTCACCCTCCCATTCGCAGGAGCCTGGCAAGCAGACATACAATGAGGCAAGCAAGCAGGCATACAATGAGGCAAGCAAGCAAGCAGGCAGGCAGGCAGGCTTGCAGGCAGGCAAGCAACCATACAATACGGTAGGCAGGGAAGCAAGTAGGCAGCCAGACATGCAGGCAGGAAGGCACAGACAGGCAGACAGGCAGGCAAGCAAGCAGGCAGGCAGGCAAGCAAGCAAGCAGGCAGACAGGCAAGCAGGCATACAATGAGGCAAGCAAGCAGGCATACAATGAGGCAAGCAGGCATACAATAAGGCAAGCAAGCAGGCAGGCAGGCACACAATGAGGCAAGCAAGCAAGCAGGCAGGCAGGCAGGCAGGCAGGCAGACAGGCAAGCAAGCATACAATAAGGCAATCAAGCAGGCAAGCAAGCATACAATGAGACAAGCAAGCAAGCAGGCAGGCAGGCAAGCAAGCAGGCAGGCAGGCAAGTAGGCATACAATGAGGCAAGCAAGCAGGCATACAATGAGGCAAGCAGGCATACAATGAGGCAAGCAAGCAGGCAGGCAGGCAAGCAAGGAGGGATACAATGAGGCAAGCAAGCAGGCATACAATGAGGAAAGCAGGCAGGCAGGCATACAATGAGGCAAGCAAGCAGGCATACAATGAGGAAAGCAGGCAGGCAGGCATACAATGAGGCAAGCAAGCAGGCATACAATGAGGCAAGCAAGCAAGCAGGCAGGCAGTCAAGCAAGCAGGCATACAATGAAGCAAGCAAGCAGGCAGGCAGGCAGGCATACAATGAGGCAGGCAGGCAAGCAGGCATACAATGAGGCAGGCAGGCAGGCAGGCAGGCAGGCAAGCAAGCATACAATGAGGCAGGCAGGCAGGCAGGCAGGCAAGCAAGCATACAATGAGGCAGGCAGGCAAGCAGGCAGTCAGGCATACAATGAGGCAAGCAAGCAGGCAGGCAGGCATACAATGAGGCAAGCAAGCAGGCAGGCAGGCAGGCAGGCAGGCAAGCAGGCATACAATGAGGCAAGGAAGCAGGCAGGCAGGCAGGCAGACAGGTAGGCAGGCAGTCATGGTCCGTGATGAGGTATCACAGTGGGCGCCTGTGACGAGCGGGGTCCCACAGGGGTCAGTCCTGGGACCAGTGCTATTTTTGGTATATGTGAACGACATGACGGAAGGGATAGACTCGGAAGTGTCCCTGTTTGCAGATCACGTGAAGTTAATGAGGAGAATTAAATCAGACGCGGACCAGACAGGTCTACAAAGAGACCTGGACAGGCTGGATGTGTGGTCCAGAAACTGGCTCCTAGAATTTAACCCCGCCAAATGCAAAGTCATGAAGATCGGAGGAGGGCAAAGAAGACTGCAGACAGAGTATAGGCTAGGTGGCCAAAGGCTGCAAACCTTACTCAAGGAGAAAGACTTAGGAGTGAGTATAATACCGTGTACATAGCCAGAAGCACACATTAACCAGATAACTGCTGCGGCACATGGGCGCTTGGCAAACCTGAGAATAGCGTTCCGGTACCTCAGTAAGGAATCGTTCAAGACTTTATACACTGTGTACGTCAGGCCCATACTGGAGTACGCAACACCAGTTTGGAACCCACACCTGGTCAAACACGTCAAGAGAAAGTGCAAAGGTTTGCAACATGGCTAGTTCCAGAGCTAAGGGGAATGTCCTATGAAGGAAGGTTAAGGGAAATCGGTCTGACAACACTGGAGGACAGGAGGGTCAGGGGAGACATGATAACGACAAACAAAATACTGCGTGGAATTGACAAGGTAGACAAAGACAGGATGTTCCAGAGATGATACACAGAAACGAGGGGTCACAATTGGAAGCTGAAGACTCAGATGAGTCAAAGGGATGTTAGGAAGTATTTCTTCAGTCATAGAGTAGTTAGGAAGTGGAATAGTCTGGCAAGCGATGTAGTGGAGGCAGGAACTATACATAGTTTTAAGACGAGGTATGATAAAGTTCATGGAGCAGGGGGGAGAGACGACCTAGTAGCGGTCGGTGAAGAGGCGGGGCCAGGAGCCGAGTCTCGATCCCTGCAACCACAATTAGGTGAGTACAGGGAGGCAGGCAAGAAAAGTGGACACTACTGTATGCCTTTCACAACTAAACAGTTACTGCAACAGAGACAATTTTTATTACAAGAATTAAGAGGATCAAACCCTGACGCTGATGCCCCACATGAAGGTGCCAGCGAGAGGATAGAGGCTCAGGCCCTTACGTTGGTGCCACACCAAAAGGGGCCTAGGGAAGAGTGAAAGAGGATCATGGCCCTCATAATAGTGCCACATGTAAAGTTGCCAGGGCAGTGAAGAGCGGTTCAGGCCCTCAAGATGGTTCCAAAGTGAGAAGTCAGGTCCTTACAGATGCCACACATAAGAGTGCCGTGGGACTTGCACATGAGTTAATAGGGTTATCAAAGCCTATTCCTTGGGTTGCACTGAAAATGGGTTGGGCAAATATTTTTATTAATGGGTTTGTGTTTGAGAAGGACCTGCCTAGTATGAGCCAGTAGGCCTCCTGCAGTGTTCCTCTCTGAACAGTGCCAGCCGCAGGAGGTACAGCAAAGGCTTAAGTACAGAAGATTAACTTTAGTTAATGGGGTTTTAAGCCTCTCGTCTACACGAGGGTCATTAAGGCAGCATGTCACCTGCCCACCTCTAGTCAAGCATATTGTAATCCCTAAATTAGGGATTAAAGCAGAATATCAGTGTACAGTCATGCACCTCTTCGTGTGTATTTCCTAGTGGGGTTACCATCAGTGTTTTAAATCTTATTTCACTGCAAACTGAACAGTTAAAGAACTGTGGAATAAACATGAGAGAACACAGAAACAAACTGCTATGTTTCGAGGCAAATTTCTCTCCCTATAGAGCGAAACGTTGCTGTGATAAAAGCATTTTCTGCATCTCTTGTCTTATTCATCACACACACGCTGTTTCATCCAGATGTAACGGTATTGTAAGAATTTTGAACACGTTAGGCGAGTGCTCATGGCTCAATTGGTAGCGGCCCCAGCTCACACTCTGAAGGACCGGAGTTTGATTCCCGGACTAGTGGAAACGTGCTATATTCACCTAGTAATAAGTTGGTACTTAGGTGTTAGCTGGTCCCTACTGGTCTTGAAAAAAACACCTGATACAGGTCTTGAAAACAAAAACACTTGACATGGGTCTTGAAAACCACCTAACATGGGACTTGAAAACCACCTAACATGGGTCTTTAAAAACCACCGGTCTTTAAAAACCACGGGTATTTAAAATCCATGGGATCTTTAAAAACTACGGGGTCTTTAAAAACCACAGGGTCTTTAAAAACCACGGGGATCTTTATAAACCAAGAGGTCTTTAAAAGCCATGAGGTCTTTAAAAACCATGAGGTCTTTAAAAACCATGAGGTCTTTAAAAACCACGAAGTCTTTAAAAACCATGAAGTCTTTAAAAACCACGAAGTCTTTAAAAACCACGGGTATTTAAAACCCATGGGGTCTTTAAAAACTACGGGGTTTCTAAAAACACGGGGGTCATTAAAAGCCAAGAGGTCTTTAAAAACCACGAAGTCCTTAAAAACCACGAGGTCTCTAAAAACCACGGGGTCTTTAAAAATCACGGGGTCTTAAAAAGCCACGGGGTTTTCAGACAACCCGTACAATAGTGTAGCATGACCGCGTACTCACCTACTTGTGGTTACAGGGATTTAGTAGCTCCTACAGCAGCACTACGTCAACAAATTCATCCAACAATGCACATCAGCCCAGCATAATGTCAATAAAGAAATTGATGTGTGTTACGTTATGATTGGACATTTATGTACTTCGTTATCACTGATCCAGATTCATCAACTCGTTCTGAAAAATGCATTTGCACTATATAGGCATTTAGATGAATAAATAAATTAACCATTGTAAAGGATATATCATTACTGTCTACGTTATTGATTGGATTGATATTCTATAACTCTTCCTGCGTTGTTGATTGGAAGGAAATTCAGTAACTGTTCCTGCGTTGCTGACTGGAAGAATATTTAAATTATGACAGTCTATGCGTTGCTGAGTGTATTCTTTATTCGTGTTAGTTTCAGAAAGGCGGAAGACTTCCCCCATTTGCACGGCTTTTACGGAGAATGGTGGGGGGAAAACTAGAATTTTTTTGTAATTTTGATTTCGACGGTATGACGGACAGAGCGAACATTCCTGAAGGCACTGTTGGGACCAGTGAGTCTTGGAGTTTTGGCTAGGCCTTTTATAGTGGAAGATTGCTTCAACCACAAGTTCTCCTTCGGAATACCAGCCTTTTCCAGCTAGATATGCCATCTCGTCGAGTTTCCTTCCCTATCCCACTGCATTTATGAAATCGTTCATGCCTTCCAGGTTTCCTTTTGTGAAATTTGGTTTCTGCCGTTCCCCTACCTGTTATTCTTCCCTCTGTGTTTACTTCCGACATCCGTGTTGCTTGTTACAACACAGTATGTGTCTCACTGCTTCCAATTCTGGACTAGAATACACAATTTGAGTTTATGAAAGAGCTTTACCTTGATGTCGTTCAGTGTTGAACCTTCCTGAACAGTGAGCACCAATATATACTCAGTTATCACCACTACTAACAGTACTACCACCACTACTAACATTACTTCCACCACTACATACGCAATTACCACCTCTACTAACACTACCTCCATCACTACCAGCAATAACCCCCAATAACAACGAGCATATTCACCACTGCCTATATTCTCTCCACGGCTTACACTTCTATCTTTACTATCAACACATCTATCACTACCACCACTACTAACACACACACACTACCACTACTGTCACACACACTATCACCACTGCTAATACACACACACTACCACCACTACTAAAAGCACACACAATCACCACTATTAACACACACACACACAATCACCACTACTAACACATACACACTACCACTACTATCACACACACACTATCACCAGTTCCTCACAAGAGATTAGTACAGAAGCTAGAAGATCAGGCACATATAACAGAAAGGGCACTGCAATGGATCAGAGAATACCTAACAGGGAGGCAAAAGCGAGTCATGGTCCGTGATGAGGTATCACAGTGGGCGCCTGTGACGAGCGGGGTCCCACAGGGGTCAGTCTGGGACCAGTGCTATTCTTGGTATATGTGAACGACATGACGGAACGGATAGACTCAGAAGTGTCCCTGTTTGCAGATGATGTGAAGTTAATGAGGAGAATTAAATTAGACGCGGACCAGACAGGCCTAGGAGGCCAAAGACTGCAAACCTCACCCAAGGAGAAAGATCCAGGAGTGAGTATAATACCGAGTACATCGCCAGAAGCACACGTTAACCAGATAACTGGTGCGGCATATGGGCGCCTTGCAAACCTGAGAATACCGTTCCGGTACCTCAGTAAGGAATCGCTCAAGATTTTATACACTGTACGTCAGACCCATAACGGAGTACGCAGCACCAGTTTGGAACCCACACCTGATCAAACGTGTCAGGAAATTAGAGAAAGTGCAAAGGTTTGCAACAAGGCTGGTTCCAGAGCTAAGGGGAATGTCCGACAAAGAAAGGTTAAGGGAAATCGGCCTGACGACACTGGAGGACAGGAGGGTCAGGGGAGACATGAAAACGATATACAAAATACTGCGTGGAATAGACAAGGCAGACAGAGAATGTTCCAGAGATGGGACACAGAAACAAAGGGTCACAACTGGAAGCTGAAGACTCAGATGAGTCAAAGGGATGTTAGGAAGTATTTCTTCAGCCACAGAGTTGTTAGGAAGTGGAATAGTCTGGCAAGCGATGTAGTGGAGGCAGGAACCACACATAGTTTTAAGACGAGGTATGATAAAGCTCATGGAGCTGGGAGAGGGAGGACCCAGTAGCGGTCAGTGAAGAGGTGGGGCCAGCAGCTGAGTCTCGACCCCTGCAATCACAATTAGTTGAGTACAATTAGGCGAGTACCACTACTAGCATTACCACAAAAAATACAATAGGGTCTCCAAGACACCATGCATAATAATATTCACAGAGATAATATTCCAGCACCGAAAAAATAGCTCTCTCTCTCTCTCTCTCTCTCTCTCTCTCTCTCTCTCTCTCACACACACAGGGACAAGGGGTCACAACTGGAAGCTGAAGACTCAGACGAGTCACAGGGACGTTAGGAAGTATTTCTTCAGTCATAGAGTTGTCAGCAAGTGGAATAGCCTAGCAAGTGAAGTAGTGGAGGCAGGAACCATACATAGTTTTAAGAAGAGGTATGACAAAGCTCAGGAAGCAGAGAGAGAGAGGATCCAGTAGCGATCAGTGAAGAGGCGGGGCCAGGAGCTGAGTCTCGACCCCTGCAACCACAATTAGGTGAGTACAATTAGGTGAGTACACACACACACACACACACACACACACACACACACACACACACACACACACACACAGAAATATCTTGCCTTGTCAAATGTTGATAAATTAATTACCTTCCCTGCTGCTCTATAGCAATTAAAATGTTTAATTAGCAGTTCAATTTCTGATAATGTGTTATGAACCTCTCGAGAAATATTGTTATATATTTCAAATTATTACTATTACTATTAATACTATTACAATTATGCCTATTATTATTATCACTATTATTATTTTCATGCAGCACTGGAGAGTAAGAATATTTTAACACACCGGCCTCCCACTGGAGAAGGGTGACCCAGATAAGAAAAGAGGAAAAAAGAAGAGGTACACACACACATACACATACAAAATCACACAAATGCACATGTGGTACTTCTCATATTGCTTTCAGGCGAGCAAAGAGAACAAAAGCAGATGAATTATCAAACAAGAGTGATGAATTGAAAGAACGGTTAGCAAAGGCAACACCAGATATCATAGCTATCACAGAGACAAAACTAAGTGAAATGATAAAGGATGTCATTTTCCCAACATGATATCAAGTAACGAGGATCGAAAACAGGAGGAGTTGCACTTTTAATCAGAAACTAGCGGAGTTTTTGAAATAAGAGGGACAAGCAGAAACGAGCCAAATAATCACTACTACTTTAGGGGATCCAAAGCAGTTTTACCAGCGATATACAACCCACCACCAAACAGTAAATCAAGTCAAGAATATGAAGACAATAAGCCAGTGATTAATGCCACTAAGAAAACAATGGAAAGATCCCAGAAGGCACAATGCTATTAATTACAGGAAATTTCAATCACAAATAGCCTCGGAGAACTGAAGCCTACATAGTTGACCAGAAATGTAGGCTAAGATGATAGCAGTGATGGAAAAAACTATATATATATCAGCGTGTCACGGTTACAAGAACAGAGACATGAACTAGGGAAATTTGGATCAAGCATTTACCCGAGTCCTTATGATGCAGGTGAGATAGAATATTATAGGCTTCTGGGTGCGACGATTGCAGTACTGAATTTTGAATACTGTGTAAACGCAGACTTTGAAGGAAGAATAACAGAGGGAAGAGGATAAAAGAAAGAAGCCAGAGTTCTGCAGAGGGAACTGGAGGAATGAAAGAATTCCTGCATGAAGTGCAATGAAGAAAGTCAACGAATGAGAAAATGGAACACTTGGCGGAAAAGTGATAAAAGTAGTCAAGAGAAGAAGAGAAAACGGTAAAAATCAATGAGAATCCATATATACAGAGATAAAAAAAAAACTCAATAGCCCTGAAAAAAATATAGAACACGAAGAAAACAGAGAAGTAATCAGAAGAACGAGAAACGAATATGAAAGGATAAGATGCGAAGGTGAGCGACACAGAGTTTTTGTCCGAGACGAAAGGATGTGAATTAGATGTAAGTTAGGACCAGTGCTGTTTCTAAATGGAATATCAAAAGAGTTAGATGAATCCCTACTTGAAGTTATGTAAACTTAATAAGGAGAGCAATAACACAAAAAGAATATGAAAACGCTGCAAATGGGCCTGAGCAGACCTATAACCTAACCGAACCTATAACCTGACCTAACCTATAACCTGACCTAACCTATAACCTGACCTAACCTATAGCCTAACCTAACCTATAACCTGACCTAACCTATAACCTCCCCTATAGCCTAACCTATAACCTGACCTAACCTATAACCTCACCTAACCTATAAACTGACCTAACCTATAACCTCATCTAACCTATAACCTAACCTAACCTATAGCCTAACCTAGCCTATAACCTAACCTATAACCTAACCAAACCTATAACCTAACTTAACCTATAACTTAACCTATAACCTAATCTAACCTATAACCTAACCTAACGTATAACCTAACATAACCTATCCTAACGTATAACCTAACATATAACCTAACCCTACCTAAACTAATCTAACCCCAATACTAGTCAGGTAAGATGCTATTTGAGTTGAGCCCCAACAAATGCAAGGTTAAAAAAATTGAAAGGGGCAAGAAGACCGGAAAATGAATACAGACTCGGGGGGACAGAGACAGCAAACTTCACTCAAGGAGAAAGATCTAGGAGTGAGCATATCGCCAGAGACATATATAAACCAAAACACCTCTAAGAGTAACTTGAAGGAACCATAACAAAGAATCATTCACGGCCTTACATATATGCATTAAGTCTGTCTCGGTGGAAGCAGCATCAGCATAAAACCAACACTTGTACTGCAAATCAAGAAACTGGAGAAAGTGCAAAGGTATGCAACCAGACTTGTCACAGATCAATGGAAAATGAGGTATAAGGAAAGACTGAAGAACCTAAACCTAACAGCAGTGAAGGATGGATAAAGCAGTGGAGACAAATTATGATTATTATTATCATTATTATTATTTATTATTATAGTCATAACCAAGCGATAAAAGAGACATATAATCGAGGAGGATTTGTCAGAGTAGACAGGAATCGACTATTCGGCAGGCAGGAAACGAGTACACGAGGCAAAGTTGGAAGCTAAAGACACAGGTCAGTGTCAGTGACAAGGATATCATGAAGCATTTCTTTAGCTTCAGGGCGTTAAGGAAGTGGAATGTCCTGGATGAAGTAGTAGTGACGGCATGCTATACAGTTTCAAAAACAGGTATGATAGTGCCCATGATGGTAGGAGAACGAACCTAGCAAGAGGCATAAGAGGAAGGGCCAGGAGTTGAGTCTCGACCCCTGCAACCAGACATTGGTGAGTATACACTCTAAGCTGCAAGGTCTACACGCCCAACACACACACACACACCAGTGAAGAGGCGGGGCCAGGAGCTGCGAATTGATTCCCCTGCAACCACAAATAGGTAAGTATACGCGCCAGGATGCAAGCTCGTCCACAAGACCAACACACACGATACTACAAGCTGGTCGACAAGACCATTACACACTGACGATGCTACAAGTTGGTCTACAAGACCAACACACACGATGCTAGAAGTTGGTCTACAAGACCAACACACACGATGCTACAAGCTAGTCTACAAGACCAACACACGCACATGAAACCTGCAAGAATATTTTTGGCCAATTTGGCACGGCAGCTTCTCCTTGATCGTATGTTTCCTGCCAACATAAGCTGAGGGTCTCCCGCGGCAGTATTTTGCCAGAATCCTCGAGGGCCGTCCCTGCTTTAACTACATAATATACCTCACCTTCAAAATCCACGCAAATATTTGTCTGTTTCCGCAGCGAGGACCCAACAAAATTGTGCCAGTACAGGTATCTTAATGCCCACAGGTTGTGTGAAAGAGAAATATGTGAACAACCAAGATATTGAGTGAAGAAGTGTCACCATTACCGGCCTCAGCAGCACTGCTAAAGTCACGTTATTCACTGGTAATGTGAGAGATCACGAAAGCGCTTGAAATATTACTTTTAACTGTGGTTAAATTGCATTTTAATACATCACCTGTTTTGGTGATCCTATTGCATATTCTGAAACTGGAAGTCTAACGTGAATAAGGTGGGGAGCTTTATTTTGTCAAATTTGCCTAACAACCCAGCCCTTCCATAAACATTATGTTTAACAACACATTTTAGGCCTGGGCAATTTATAATGAGCCTACTTACACTTTGTGGGGTGTTTCTTTGTACAACTGTAGTCAAGTGTGTTTCAGGATAGTGAAACTACACTCGATGCTGATGGATATCCCTCACGTAAACAAGAAAAAATATAAACAATGCCGGAAATTTTAACTTCAAACCGAAGATTCTGCTGATGAAGGCACCAGAGAGGAGATGAAATATTCAGTCTCTTTTCCACTGCAGTTTTGTTTACGTATTTCATGATGTGCAAAATGGCTGTTACCAGGCTAGAGCATATATGTAGATTTTTTTTTTTGTCTTATTTCAGCAAACAGCTTTCCTGAAGGCTGCCATTATTTCAGTTTCGGCGAAGTTCTGAAAGTGTCCCTTCGAGGTCAGTCTTTTTTCAAATCAGACGTTTTTTCAAGTTACGCGTTTTCTTTTTTTCAACTCAGACCTTTTTTCAAGTCAGACGTTTTTTTTCAAGTCAGACGTTTTTTTTCAAGTCAGACCTTTTTTCAAGTCAGACCTTTTTTCAAGTCAGACCTTTTTTCAAGTCAGACCTTTTTTCAAGTCAGACCTTTTTTCAAGTCAGACCTTTTTTCAAGTCAGACCTTTTTTCAAGTCAGACCTTTTTTCAAGTCAGACCTTTTTTCAAGTCAGACCTTTTTTCAAGTCAGACCTTTTTTCAAGTCAGACCTTTTTTCAAGTCAGACCTTTTTTCAAGTCAGACCTTTTTTCAAGTCAGACCTTTTTTCAAGTCAGACCTTTTTTCAAGTCAGACCTTTTTTCAAGTCAGACCTTTTTTCAAGTTAGACCTTTTTTCAAGTTAGACCTTTTCTTTAACGGAACGTACAAAAAGTCGAGGGGTTGATACAACAATGAACACTTGGGTATCTTTATTGTGAAAATACTTCGCCATCTCAGTCAGCTACAGAGAGAAATGGTGGGAGATCAGAAGGAGTTTGAGGTAATCAGTCCCTAACTGCCACAAACTCCTCCTGATCTTCACTATTCTTCGCTGTATTGGACTGATGAAGCCACTTTGTAGCGAAACGTTTCCACAATAAAGATACCCAAGTGTTGTACTTAACTAGAGCATTAATATACTGATATATATACATATTCTTAGACATATAACGTATTCCAAAATTTTCTCTCCATCCTATGCCTCTTTTTTTTTTATTTTATACTT
Organism: Cherax quadricarinatus; assembly: GCF_038502225.1. Lineage (NCBI taxonomy): Eukaryota > Metazoa > Arthropoda > Malacostraca > Decapoda > Parastacidae > Cherax > Cherax quadricarinatus. Next base: position 7,116,420 of record NC_091378.1, read on the forward strand.
ATAAATTTGATTCCATTTACCCTGTGTATGGGTTAGGCCATCCTGAAAAATGGTAAATTCCCAGCACGAGAAATTCCAGCAATGCTGGAAGGAAGCCTCTAAAAATACCACAGATGATTAACCTTTAATGGAATACTTGACGATATCCTCTTTGCCCTACTGAAGCCTCCCAGCTCAGGCTGACACTACTGAAGCCTCCCAGCTCAGGCTGACACTACTGAAGCCTCCCAGCTCAGGCTGACACTACTGAAGCCTCCCAGCTCAGGCTGACACTACTGAAGCCTCCCAGCTCAGGCTGACACTACTGAAGCCTCCCAGCTCAGGCTGACACTACTGAAGCCTCCCAGCTCAGGCTGACACTACTGAAGCCTCCCAGCTCAGGCTGACACTACTGAAGCCTCCCAGCTCAGGCTGACACTACTGAAGCCTCCCAGCTCAGGCTGACACTACTGAAGCCTCCCAGCTCAGGCTGACACTACTGAAGCCTCCCAGCTCAGGCTGACGGATTCCAACACCTTGCGTGAAATCCAGCCTCTCTGATGGAACATGACAGGGAAATATAGTCAGCTTCTGCTGCCAGTGCGCGGCTGTCGCATACAACAGGAGAGCAGCACACTGCTGATGTATCAAGAGAGTGCTGCAAATAACACCAGCTTCAGTGACATCGTCAGCAGCGCTCACAGCTCCTTTACAACGTCTGTTATCGACTACGTTTCACCATAAAACCTTTAATTGTGTGATTCAGCAACAGAAGCACCACCAGTAATAGTAGGAGTACAGTAGTAGGAGTAGTAGTAGTAGTATAGTAGTAGTAGTAGTAGTAGTAGTAGTATAGTAGTAGTAGTATAGTGGTTATAGTAGTATAGTGGTTATAGTAGTAATAGTAGTAGTTATAGTAGTAATAGTAGTAGTTATAGTAGTAGTAGTAGTAGTTATAGTAGTAGTAGTAGTAGTAGTAGCAGTAGTATAGTAGTTAGAGTAGTTATAGTAGTAGTAGTACTTGTAGTATAGTAGTAGTATAGTTGTAGTATAGTAGTAGTATAGTTGTAGTAGTAGTATAGTAGCTGTAGTAGTATAGTTGTAGTAATATCAGTACTAGCAGTAGTAGAGTAGTTGTAGCACTAACAGTAGTTGCAGTAGTAGTAGTAGTAGTAGTAGTAGTAGTAGTAGTAGTAGTAGTAGTACATGAAACATGGCAGAAAATTCCTGCTGTACACGTAAACAATGATAATTAAAACAAGAATTTTGACTGAAAAAAGACTTAAAATGCCTAGTTTATAATGACTTTGTATAATATTGAAACAGAACTCAGTTATATCGATCTACAACATTATAACCAAAATTATGAGTGGGTAACCCTATAATTTTCCATTATATTTATTTGTAAAGATCACACTTAAAAACGTGCTAAAATAATTATAACAAACTGACAACTATATGACTGTAAATCTTTTCGTGCCTTTGTAACCAACTAATTCTAATATTTATTACGTCTAAATTATTTAAAAATGTATAAACAACAGGTTTTAATGTACCGAAAAATGCAGAAAAAATCATAACTCTGTTTTTTATTTAAAAATCAAAGAATTTTTAATGATCAATGATTTAAAGTAGCCATCTTGTAAGAGAGCAATATTATGTTAAAGAGAGCAATATTATGTTAAAGAGAGAAATATGATGTTAAAGAGAGCAATATGATGTTAAAGTGAGCAATATTATGTTAAAGAGAGCAATATTATGTTAAAGAGAGCAATATTATGTTAAAGAGAGCAATATTATGTTAAAGAGAGCAATATTATGTTAAAGAGAGCAGTATTATGTTAAAGAGAGCAGTATTATGTTAAAGTGAGCAATATTATGTTAAAGTGAGCAATATTGTTATAGCAATACTATGCTAAAGAGAGCATTATTATATTAAAGAGACCAATATTGTTAAAGAGAGCAATATTATGTTAGAGAGAGCAATATTATGTTAAATGTACGGCATTATGAGTACTATTTTAAGTGGGTAACCACAACATTTTTTTTTTAATTCGAAAAAGCAAACTGAAAAAGGTATTAGAATGCTTGTAACTGAAACCCAAATGACCAATGCATAGTTGCAATCCGAAATCATGCATGCAATATGCTGCTGCACCAGCAGAGGTAGTAGTAGAATTAGCAGCAGCAGTACCAGCAACAGCAGTACCAGCAACAGCAGTACCAGCAACAGCAGTACCAGCAACAGCAGTACCAACAACAGCAGTACAAGCATCAGCAAAGAGAACATGAGAAGCAACAGAAGCAGTAGTAGTTGTAGTAGCAGTACTAGTAGAAGTAGCAACAATTTAGTAGCAGCAGCTGTATGAACAGCGGTAGCAACAACTGTAGTAAACACAACGGTAGCAACAGCAATTGTGGAAGTAGCAGTGGCAGCAATGATATTAGTAAAAGCATCAGCAACGGTAGCAGTAGTAGCAACAGAAGTATTATTATTATTATTATTATTATTATTATTATTATTATTATAGGAGGAGAAGAACCAGCTGCTACTTTCGTTACTTGGATGGCAGTGTTAAAAGGAACGGTGGTGACGCTACCTTCTGAAGTGTTTGCTAAAAGTCCTGGTGTGTTTGTCAAGGGTACGAGGAAGGAAGATGCTCACTTTGCAGTGTTTGTCGTGGGTGAGAGGGAGTAGGTTCTCCCTTTATAGTGTTTCTCGTGAGTAACAGGAAATAGGTGCTTCGTTTGTAGTGTTTTTTGTGGGTAACAGCGAGTAGGTGCTCCATTTGTATTGTTTGTTGTGGGTAACAGCGAGTAGGTGCTCCATTTGTACTGTTTGTTGTGGGTAACAGCGAGTAGTTGCTCCATTTGTACTGTTTGTTGTGGGTAACAGCGAGTAGTTGCTCCATTAAGATAAGATAAGATAAGATTTCGTTCGGATTTTTAACCCCGGAGGGTTAGCCACCCAGGATAACCCAAGAAAGTCAGTGCGTCATCGAGGACTGTCTAACTTATTTCCATTGCGGTCCTTAATCTTGTCCCCCAGGATGCGACCCACACCAGTCGACTAACACCCAGGTACCTATTTGCTGCTAGGTGAACAGGACAACAGGTGTAAGGAAACGTGTCGAAATGTTTCCACCCGCCGGGAATCGAACCCGGGCCCTCCGTGTGTGAAGCGGGAGCTTTAGCCACCAGGCCACCGGGCATTGTTTGTTGTGGGTAACAGCTAGTAGTTGCTCCATTTACATTTTGTTGTGGGTAACAGCGAGTAGTTACTCCAATTATATTGTCTGTTGTGAGTAACATCGAGTAAGTGCTCTATTTGTATTGTCTGTTGTGGGTAACAGGGAATAGGTGCTTCCTTTGTAGTGTTAGCTTTGACTGTCGTAAATGTTGCGACAGCAACTTTCTCTGATAAGACTCCCTTATAAACTTTCCAGAAGCAAGACTTAGCATGAAATAAAGTAACTTTCGCAGATGTCTAGAATCCCTACAACAACAGCTACATCCAATAACATCAATCAATATTCAGGATCATTCATAACCCCTGTAGTTTAAGCAAGACTTATTCCCCCAGTACCTGATGCTGGGATCGCCTGACCTTACCTACTCGACTGGCGACTCACGAGTGACTGCATGACTTTATTCTTTCTCCTTCAGGGCCTCTCTACCACCCTTATAAATACCTAGATCTTGTTTTCTGTGTTCCCTAATAAGGGCCCTGGTGGACGAAATATCTTCACAAAAAAAAAAATACCATAACTCGCATTTCATATCTTATTTTCATTAAGAAAATAAGGCATTGACAATGCTAACACCACAAAGGAATGGAAAAAAGTGTAGTGCTAGAGTATTATTATAACAAACTCAGAGTTTGTAATAAGCTCAGTAAACTAAAAAGTAAGTTACAAATTGTTTAAAAATAAGGATGAAACTAAGTATGCTAATCACAGTTTTGTAACTAACCTGTCCAACACAGCAGAGTGGACGCTGAAGAAGCTTTATGGCAACTTATCAAAATGCTATAATTTATCTAGTAATCAAATCACTGGGAATGGTCCCAGTAATCAAATCACTGGGTATGGTCCCAGTAATCAAATCACTGGGTATGGTCCCAGTAATCAAATCACTGGGTATGGTCCCAGTAATCAAATCACTGGGTATGGTCCCAGTAATCAAATCACTGGGTATGGTCCCAGTAATCAAATCACAGTATATGGTCCCAGTAATCAAATCACAGTATATGGTCCCAGTAATCTAATCACAGTATATAGTCCCAGTAATCAAATCACAGTATATGGTCCCAGTAATCAAATCACAGTATATGGTCCCAGTAATCAAATCACAGTATATGGTCCCAGTAATCAAATCACTGTGTATGGTCCCAGTAATCAAATCACAGTATATGGTCCCAGTAATCAAATCACAGTATATGGTCCCAGTAATCAAATCACTGTGTATGGTCCCAGTAATCAAATCACAGTATATAGTCCCAGTAATCAAATCAGTGTATGGTCCCAAAACAAAACGAAATAATCCTCATGACTCTCAGAGATTTTTTTAGTTTATGTGAAAATATTTAAAATTATACATATTTACGTATTATTAGAAAAGATAAAAATGCAGTAGTAATTATGAGCAAAAATTATTACCTAGGTAAGATTAATGATGTCTTGAACAATATAGTAACTTTATTGCCAACTTGAAAACAATTCCTTAAGACTCCTTAAAAACAACTTCAGTAGAACAATATGACGATAAAATTTACATCTTCTCTCATTTTCACTCTCACTCATTACTGATAATGGATCACGAACGTTCGGAACGTTTAATTTCCGGTTTGTAAGGGATGTAACAAATTCTAGCCACGGTATTGAGACTTTTGGTTAGTTAAAATCTATCTACTACACGAGGGTCATTAAGTCTAGCTACTACATAAGGGTCAGTAAAGTCTATCTACTACACGAGAGTCACTGAAGCCTATGTACTACACGAAGGTCATTAAAGTCTATCTACTACATAAAGTCACTAAAATGTATCTACTACACCAAGGTCATCAAAGTCTATCTACTACACAAGGATCACAAAGGTCTACTACACGAGGGTCACTAAAGTCTACTACACGAGGGTTATTAAAATCTACTACACAAGGGTCATTAAGCCTGAATGTCACCTGACCACCACCAGTGAAGAATAATTTAATATCTAAAATAAGCTCTCTGTATATATACACCTGCTGTATACTGTTGCTAACTGTTATTCCTTGCTGTATACTGTCGCTAACTGTTATTCCTTGCTGTATACTGTTGCCAACTGTTATTCCTTGCTGTATACTGTTGCCAACTGTTATTCCTTGCTGTATACTGTTGCCAACTGTTATTCCTTCCGACCCGGATAATATGTAGCTCACATTCAGTTTTTGCCTCCACTCAAACAACTAAACTATTGGACCAGCGTTAAACTTCCAAAATTGCATTCTTGGAGCGAAGGCGAGAAAGATGTTTCATATTTTTTGGGCTGCTTCTGGGAAATATAAAAGCGACGCCATCCATATCATTACAGAGGAAAAACTCACTTACACACACACACACACACACACACACACACACACACACACACACACACACACACACACACACACACACACAGGTTATTTTCACGTAGTTAAGACACAGATGGAGAGGAAGCTTTTATTGTGACAACGTTTCGCTTTTTTAGAGCTTGATAAAAACGGTGCGGGTGCGGGAAACGAGAGGCAGTAACCCCTCGGAACTGTCTACGGGCAAACTAATATAAATCACACAGAGGAAAGGAGTCAGAATAAAATCATGTTATGTATATTTGCCTTTTATTTACTACTGTTTGCAGTGCACTTTAGTACCTCGTTGTAACGTTTATGGCGCAGGATGTGTACATCGTGAGGTGTATGCCTCTCACTGTGTATAATACTGTATATGTTTAGTGTATATTCTAATCTTTATTTTGGGGATTAAAGTATTGTTGACTGGTGGTGAACAGATCACGTACAGCCTAAACATCACTTGTGTAGTCGATAGGCTTTAAACCCCATTAACTAAGCACTGGGCCATTTATTTGATCTCCAGGTGGCAGGCTTTTGTTAACAGTTTCCTGGGGCCTTTATCAGACGATTTTGCCATCTTGTTCTAACTTTTACATCCATTTGGTCTGTTATTGTTTTCCTCACATCTTCAGTACACTACGGAAAGAAACAGTATAAAATCTTATTTGTTTCTGACTTGATAAATCTCACCGTGTAGGCGAAACGTTGTCAACAGAGGATCGCATTAAACTATATTTGTCTTCCTTTTACCAGTACTCTACATATAACTTTATCCATCACTATTTCTTCAGTTTATCAAAGTTGTCTTGTATAGGTTTAAGTCAATGTTATTACTTTGCAACTCAAGGAAACAAAGACATTCATTTGTTTTCCTTATAACAAACCTTAATATAAACTACGTAAGCTCTCTTAAAAAGCTCCATATACTGTGAATCTTTATAGAAGCTACTGAGGAGTGTATCTACAACTGAAAAGTGACTGATTAAGTGTACCTACAGTTGAAAAGTGATTAAGTGTACCTACAGTTGAAAAGTGATTAAGTGTACCTACAGTTGAAAAGTGATTAAGTGTACCTAGTGTACCTACAGTTGAAAAGTGATTAATTGTACCTACAGTTGAAAAGCGATTAAGTGTACCTACAGTTGAAAAGCGATTAAGTGTACCTAGTGTACCTACAGTTGAAAAGCGATTAAGTGTACCTAGTGTACCTACAGTTGAAAAGCGATTAAGTGTACCTAGTGTACCTACAGTTGAAAAGTGATTAAGTGTACCTAGTGTACCTACAGTTGAAAAGCGATTAAGTGTACCTAGTGTACTAACAGTTGAAAAGCGACTAATTAAGTGTACCTAGTGTACTAACAGTTGAAAAGCGACTAATTAAGTGTACCTAGTGTACTAACAGTTGAAACGCGACTAATTAAGTGTACCTAGTGTACTAACAGTTGAAAAGCGACTAATTAAGTGTACCTAGTGTACTAACAGTTGAAAAGCTACTAATTAAGTGTACCTAGTGTACTAACAGTTGAAAAGCTACTAATTAAGTGTACCTAGTGTACTAACAGTTGAAAAGCTACTAATTAAGTGTACCTAGTGTACTAACAGTTGAAAAGCTACTAATTAAGTGTACCTACAGTTGAAAAGCATTAAGTGTACCTACAGTTGAAAAGCATTAAGTGTACCTACAGTTGAAAAGCATTAACTGTACCTACAGTTGAAAAGCGACTAATTAAGTGTACCTACAGTTGAGAAAGTATTAAGGAATCATATCTACAGTTGAACATTATGTGAAAAACCCTTCACAATACCTGTTATTCTATTTTGGATGAATTTTTTCAGTTGCCTGTCCAAAAAAAAAAATCGTACTTTATTGGATAGATTTACAAGAGAGCTTACTGGCACATTTTTTAACAGCAAGTATTGATTCTTACAATACCTTCGGTGATTTCCCAATGATTTTTTTTTCGTTTTTTACATTTTCCTGACAAAAATATCATTCGTTCGCCGTAAAATTCCACCCTTTATTCTTCCTCTGTTTTGTAAACTACAGATATTCCTCTAATTTTTTTTTTTTTTTTTTTTTTTTTTTTTTTTAGCCCCTCAAGGGAGGTTCCTTGATGCTGGTGAGGGGCTCTTGATCTAGGGAATTGGATCTGTGCTCCAGTTCACTGAATTAAGGCTGAATACCTTCCATCTCCCGACAGGCGCTGTATAATCCTACGGGTTTAACGCTTTCCATGTTATTTTTTTTTTCAAATCTAAATAAATGCAATCAGCACACTTTTGTTTTCTGTACGACTTCTGTGACTTTTGGCTTTCTAAAAGATTTTATGCATAGGAATTAGCCTATTAAAATCCCCAAAAATATGAATCTATTGCTCAATGTTTATGATTCCCTGTGTATAATTTATATAGGCGTAGCCTGGAAGGTCTCTGAAGAGATGATTATTCAGTGGCACTTAGCATGATCTTCAATATAAATCCCTTGATAATTATGGATGAGTTTCAAGCCTATCCACTACACGAGGATCATTAAACCTGCACATAAACCCGCTCACCATGTCAAGAATGGTTTAATCCACTAAAGCGAGATTAAAATAACATGTCTGTGTATATACACAAAGAGTCATATCTCTCTCTCGTGTGTGTATATCTATATGAACTATATGCAAAGGTCATACAGTGACCCGCAAGGGTCACTGTATGACCTTTGCGGACTCAGCTCACACACCGAGGTCCGGGGTTCGATCCTCGGTACGGCTGGAAACATTAAGACGTGTTTCCTTAAGACACCTGCTCTCCCTTTCTACCTATCAGTAAAATAGGTACCTGGGTGTTAGCCGACTAGTGTGGGTCGCATCCTGGGGACAAAACTGACCTAATTTGCCCGAAATGCTCTGTATAACAAGGGGCTTTCTATACAGTATGTCACTGATGTCAGCTATGGTCTGTATACGTTGTGCATGTACTTGTAGAAATAAAGATTATTATTATTATTATGATCTGAGAAAGGGAAGGGTAGCTTCAACTCCCTGGATCAAGAGCTCTTTACTAGAGGGATATATCTAGATAAGCACAACAGTCATCGGGTTAGTTGAAAATTCACCACTAAGGAAAAGAATAAAATATACCTAAGCAAATTTTTTAGACAGTTTAGCTAACAGGTCTCACGAAATCGTAAAAAACACGATTGCAAACACACGACTACAAACACACGATTATAAACACATGATTACAAACACACGACTACAAACACACGATTATAAACACATGATTACAAACACATGGTTACAAACACACGACTACAAACACACAATTATAAACACATGATTACAAACACACGACTACAAACACACAATTATAAACACATGATTACAAACACACGACTACAAACACACGGTTATAAACACATGATTACAAACACATGGTTACAAACACACGACAACAAACACACGACTACAAACACACGACTACAAACACACGACTACAAACACACGATTATAAACACATGATTACAAACACAAACACACAACTACAAACACACGATTATAAACACATGATTACAAACACAAACACACAACTACAAACACACGATTATAAACACATGATTACAAACACAAACACACAACTACAAACACACGATTATAAACACATGATTACAAACACAAACACACGATTACAAATTCACAGGCAGCGGCCTATGTTTTAGAACTCACTCGCCATGAATTCAACCCCCTCCCCCCCGCCCCCTGATACATTAGCTAAGCTAAATCCAACTTTTACTCACTTTCGAGTTAGGTTACTCACTGAGTAACCTAACAGCTTGATGTATTTCTCCATTTACTCTCATACAAAAGAAAATTATCACCATCATAAAGGGACAGAAAAAACAAGGTCAGAAAAAAAATTAGTCAGGTTTTGCACACAAATATTTACCCCTTACCATGTAATTATTTTTACCCCCAAGGGGTAAATTTCCCCCTGTGGTTGAGAATCACTGCGTTACTGTTTTGTTTTGCGGCAAAAATGAGAAAATTGTCCCGTTTCCTTACGGACAAAACACCACCACCTCCTCCGTACCATAAATTTCCATAAATGTAAATAACGGGCGAGTTTTATAGCTGAGGTTCCAATGTGTTTATAGAGGAACCCACGTCACTTAATATTTGCAATTATTACGCTATGCGAATTGATCTTTGATCTACAGTATGTGCAACACTCAGGTGTCTTTATTGAGGAAACGTTTCGCCACACAGTGGCTTCATCAGTCCTATACAAAGAAGAGTGGTAAAGATCAGGAGTTTCACGCAATTAGTCCCTCAGCCTGGAGTCCATCAATCTTGATCAATCAGTCCATCTATCTTCATAGAGACTGATGGACTGAACATATCGACTTCAGTCTAAGGGACTGATTACCTCAAACTCCTCCTCATCTTTCACCTTTCTCTACATTGGACTGAAGAAGTCACTCGCTGGCGAAACGCTTCCAGAATAATGATACCCAAATATTGCACATGTGTCTCATTTATGAGTGTGCACTATCACAGTGTGAATATATACACATTTTTGACTATATATTTTGAGATAGCCAAGGTATCTCTTGGTTCCTGGATATTGTTTGTCCATTTTTAGAGACTCTCCGACGGTGATAAAGTTCGTCCCGAGCGAAACTATCTCCCATAAATGCTCGTCTTAGTTTGATGTATCGTTCACTATCGTCCGGTGCCTAGAAATTATTTACTACGACTATTATATTCACGGGGAAGCGATAACCCCATAAGGGTCATTCAGTTTCTGGTGAATGAGAGGTCATCAGGAATGATGTAGTATCAGATTCCCCTTCTACTGGATACTATTCGTAGTAGTAGTTGTTGTAACATCGAGTACTTTCACCTCGTAGGTCATTCACAGTCCATAGCCAGAAAAAATATGTACAGTACATACAATAAAAACAAAAATAACAATAAAAACAGCGAACATTAAACACAAATAAATCTAATACGAAGTTAAAATAACTAGCATCAGTTAAACATCCCATTAAATCATTAATGTCTAAAGCCGCACCTAAAAGTTCCTTGAGGTCTCTACAGGGACCTCGGTAATTATAAACACCATATTGAAAAAAAAAAAGAAAGCTAAGCCGTGGGCAAACTAATGTGTTCCTCAGTTGGGGGTATTATTCGTAGAAAGGTTTTTAGAGGGCCTTCTCGTTGCCTTGATATTATTCAGTGTGTGCAGAGAGAGAGAGACACTCGGGCCGTCTTCTCACTCATGTAAATATTGTTCAGTATTTACAGAAGGTCCTTTGAACCCTCTTCTAAGTCCTGGTTGCTGTCTGTCTCCTCTCTGCTGAGTCGAGCCGTGATCCTCCTCTCACTGGAGACTTGTTTGTCATGAGTAAATAATTCTTTACGTCAGCCTCAGTACTTTAAATATTTAAATGTACTTCCAACGCTAAAATCACCTTAAGATGGTGGATGAAACGTCGTAATAAATCACATATCATTCATTATTAACATATTTATCGGTATATTCTACCAGTGATATACACAGTCAGTTTTTATCTGCATGAGCAGCCACCGTAACTGTGTGGAACGTTTGGGAATTGCTCTCTGTCTGTCCAAGACCCTTCGAGTCTGCTGCTGACTTCTGGGAATTGTCTGGTGTCTGCATGGGTACATTCGCAGCATCTTGCAACGTCTGGAGAGGAGAGTGGTGTGGGGTCAAGAGCCAATGTCAGGAAGAGGAGTGAAAATGCGCGTTCTCAAACACTTCAGCTCCAGGGTGTGTTTGTCTGTCTGTCTTCCGAGAAAAATGTGTATGTGTGTGTGTGTGTGTGTGTGTGTGTGTGTGTGTGTGTGTGTGTGTGTGTGTGTGTGTGTGTGTGTGTGTGTGTGTGTGTGTGTGTGTTTTACTTTGTGTCTACACAGTGTTCATTCGTGTCGTCCTGCCTTAGTCTTTCTTGGTATGCATGTACATTTCCTTACGAATGTATGTGCGCGTGAGAACTCCCTTTGCATATGTGTATTGTGTGTGTGTGGGTACATTTCTGTACGGATATGTTTGTTCGTGTAAACTCCCTTACTGCATATGTGTACTTTTCTACTTGCATGAACCCCTGCACACTTCTTTTCGTTCTTCCGAAACCCCAGATTTTTTCTAGACTCACAGAACCATGAGGTCTGTGAAACTCCTGTCACTACAGCAAGTTTCGGCAGGATCCGTATACTTCCAAACTCACGACCACTTACGTCAAACCACAATTTTCAATGAGACGGCTCTCATTGTCTTCACTTCCAAAGTCCATACATATTTTGTTCATCATTTGAAATTCAGGTCAGTTTTTTTTCCTTCTTATGCTAGACTAGCCAACAATAACAAACATTTATGGCTGTACCGCTACTTCTTAATTCACCGATTCCTCACACACTTGCTTCGAAGCCGATCAATGATCTATATTCTTTATATCACCCTGTTATTATCATACATTACTGAGACGTTGATTATAAAGGAATGTATATTTTGTTTACATCTGTTTCTTTCAGTTTATCACTTGGTCTCCTTTAATAGTTTCACTCAGATCTCCTTTTCAAGTGATTCTCTGGGTTTAACATGTTCAAACGTCTCAAGTATTTGACTTAAATGCAGAGTTGTGACCACAGGTCGGGTAAATACGAAGATGAATGAATGAATGTGTGTGTGTGTGTGTGTGTGTGAGAGAGAGAGAGAGAGAGAGAGAGAGAGAGAGAGAGAGAGAGAGAGAGAGAGAGAGAGAGAGAGAGAGAGAGAGAGAGAGAGAGAGAGAGAGTGTGCAGTAGTAAGGATGAATGGCACCTGGGGAAGAAGTTGATATCCTTGGGGTGAAATTTGACTCCAAACTGACCATGAAAAACCACGTTGTAAATCTTGCAAACAAGGCAGCCAGGAAACCTACAGAACTTCGCCGTATCTCGCATTTGCTTAACAGCAGGGGTTGCAAGATTTTGTACGAGGCGCAAGTACGCTCACACCTTGAGTATGCTCCACTTTCTTGGTTCGCCTGCCCCCCCCCTCTCATCTGCGACTGCTTGACAGAGTAGACAACAGAGCAACACGTCTGAACTCTCGCCTGGACCCATTCTGGATAGATCTGTCATTTCAGCAGAGCCTTCAACACAGGAGGGATGTGGGTGGCCTTACTGTTATGTATAAAGCCAATATTGTCAAAGTACTACACTTGGATCCACTTCGAGGACATAGTGAAGCAGCTTCTATACCACAAGACGGGCAGAAAGCAGCAAATTCACTCTGGCTGTACCCTTCTTTAGATCATCACTTCATCTGAGATCATTTATCCCCAGGATGACTCGAGTATGGAACACATTCCTACAGCATAATGATGTCAACGAGATAAAGTCAGTTGATCAGATGAAAATGCTGGCCCAAAGATGGCTCCAACTTCATCCTTGTTTCCTACTTGTATGTTTCATAATAATGCTTTCAAATGAGCTGATGTAGGTAACAGCTCTTAGCTTGTCAATAAAGTTAGGAATCCTTAACCTGTAAATAGCTTGTTAATAAAGCTAGGGATCCTTAACCTAACCTCGTCAAACCCTGTGTAAAAGAGAGAGAGAGAGCGAGAGAGAGAGAGAGAGAGAGAGCGAGAGAGAGAGAGAGAGAGAGAGAGAGAGAGAGAGAGAGAGAGAGAGAGAGAGAGAGAGAGAGAGAGAGAGAGAGAGAGAGAGAGGAGAGTCTTAAGTGTGTGCACGCTTGGGAGCCTCTCAAGATATCTCTTCAGAAACGCGTGGAGCCAGACTGCCTGACGCAGTGTATCCAAGAAAACAAATGCAGGTATGGATCGTTCTGCAGGATTAATATTGCAGACGTGTTCATATCCAGAACGTTTTTGGATACATTGTAAATAATGATGTCTTGAAAATTCAAATATATATATATATATATATATATATATATATATATATATATATATATATATATATATATATATATATATATATATATATATCTTTCCGAATAGGTAAAACTTGTGATTCTGGCTTAAATAGCAACGCTCTTCTTGCCGAATAAGGCAAGAAGAAATTTGTGAGTAATAATTTCGCAAAAATCATTCTAAACCTAACGAAAAAAATATATTTCATTGTGTTTGTTTATTATTAAATTACTGTAAACAAATCTAAATATATATTTAGCTGGATTAAGCTAAATTAAATTGCGCTTCTTATAAATGGTTAGGTAAGTCTTCTAAGGTTCTTTTGGTACAAAATTCATTTTTTTCATTAACATAAATGAAAAAAATATATCTTTCAAACGTATAAGAGAAAATTTTAAAAAGACTTAATTTTAAATGAGTTCTTGCTAATTAACCATTTTTACTTATTCGGCATGACATATATATATATATATATATATATATATATATATATATATATATATATATATATATATATAATTTATATATATGCAAGGAATTCGCAAGAGCAGGCGAAATATACACAAACACTGATCTCTGGCTGAAGGAGACTCGAACCTACGATGAGATGGGGATGAGATGAAAAGCTGTAAGCCTTCTCCCTGAAAGCTGGCTGCCTTGGATCAAAGTCTAGCGTAAGCTGGACTCCAAGGTATTGTCTAGTGTGGGTAGATTGGTAAAGCACTGCGTACCGTGTTCCAAGGTTCGTAGGTTCGAGTCTCCTTCAGCCAGAGATCAGTGTTTATATATATATAAAAGTTATTTTTATTCCCTGTTTAGGTGTTAAAGCAGTCTTCTCTGGTGGTGTAAAGGTCACGTGCAGCATTAATGACCCTACTAGAGTCATTAAGGTTTAAACACCATTAACTAATCATAAGGAGCTTGTGCAAGCCTTACTTCCATGTCTGAAGGTTTACTGGCCAGGACCTTAAATGTAGTGTTGTTACCCTCGATAGTCTCGCGCATATCCTTAGGGTAAAAGTGCCCTATGGTACAAAATGCCCTGTGGCATAAGATGCCCTATGGTACAAAATGCCATCATATGCTAAAATGCCATATGGTACAAACACCCTATGGTACAAAATATCCTTGTGTGGTATAATATGTCTTCATATGAATTGTATACCCAGGTGGTCAGCAACATCGACTCAAGGTTGAGGGACTGATTACCTCATTCTCCTCCTGTTCTTCAAGTTTCTCCTACGTATGGACTGATGAAGCTACTGTGTGGCGAAACGTTTCCTCAATAAAGATACCCAAGAGTTGCACATGTGTCTAATTTATCAACATGTCGGTTCTCTGAACCATTCATCTACAAACAAGTAATAGCAATGATTATATTTATAACTTTAAATTTTAAATGAGTGGAAGGCCTCGGTCAGATGACCAAAAGCTCCAGCTGCGGAGTCATTATATTATTAAGACCTGCGTCAGGAAACGCTTGTTCTGTTTCCTGACGAACCTGACCTGACCTAACCTGTTCAGCAACCCCAGTCCTGAGATGTCTCCTCTTCTCAACGTACTAAAACTTTCTGCTTATAAATCTAATTTGTCTTCCAGCACTTTCCGGTTAGATATACCGTCATCTCGGTAAATTAGACACAATTGCAACACTTGGGTTGCACTTGTGTCTAATTTACCTGCCTCGCATAGGCCAGTAGGCCTGTTGTAGTGTTCCTTCTTTCTTATGGCCTTATGTTCTAATTCATCTAATGAAATGACGGTATGTAGATGAATGGTTCAGAGAACCGACAAGTTGATAAATTAGACACATGTGTAACACTTGGGTATCTTTAATGAGGAAACGTTTCGCTACACAGTGGCTTCATCAGTCCATACAAAGGAGAATGGTGAAGAACAGGAGGAGTTTGAGGTAATCAGTCCCTCAGCCTTGATTACCTCAAACTCCTATTCTTCACCGTTCTCCTTTGTATATGGACTGATGAAGCCACTGTGTGGCGAAACGTTTCCTCATTAAAGATACCCAAGTGTTACACATGTGTCTAATTTATCAACTTGTCGGTTCTCTGAACCATTCATCTACATACCGTCATCTCATTAGATGAATTAGAACATAAGGCCATAAGAAAGAAGGAACACTACAACAGGCCTACTGGCCTATGCGAAGCAGGTCCAATTCTCCCGCCGGCTTAATCCAACGTCTTGACCTAGTCAGGTCGGTCACATCACTTTTAAGTTCCCTTTCCCAATGCGCTACATTCAGGAATTCTCTCATTCATTTCACAGTTTCCTTTCCTGAAATCTGGTTTCTCCCGTCCCCCATTTGTTATTCCTCAATCAATGTTTCCACAAGGAATTCAAAATGCAACTCTGAATGGACGCCAGCACCCAGAGGCCTCTTATTCTTTATATCAGAAGCACTTTTGGTAAATACTAGATCCTGCCTTGCTGACTCGTACCTTCGTATTATTGTGCCTTGTAGTGCTGACACAGCGTTCTCCATCAGCACATTCTTTTCCTCTTAGCCCTCTCTTAGTTTTGCATTCTTCCAATTTCCTAGTGGTTGAAATCTCCAATGAATAATCACCTTGTTTTTTCTATCTGTGGTTTTCTTGCTGCTATGGTGTTAACCATGGGTTGTTGAAGAATCACACACATGGGTTTGTTGTCTTCATATTCCTATCTTT